>NC_044277.2:40096304-40396304 GCF_004027225.2 Strigops habroptila
AACAGTATGGATCACCCAAATATGCTCCAACAGCACATTTGCTCCTTCTCTGTCACATCTGCTTTACATTATATTGAAGGTCTTTATTTGGGTGCCCAATTTGACTTTGAAGGCATGGCATCAGTTAGCAAGTCTTCACCGAAACATTCCTCCTTGAAAGCAGTGCTTTACAGACAAGCAGTAGGCTTAGACTTGCTTAACAACTATGCTGACTCAGACCTAAAGGAAGAGATACTGTTAAAGATACAACCCAGAGTAGTTAACTTACTGAAAGATTTCCCATTTTGAACACAGTAATACTGTTCTCTACTGTTACCATATTAAAGGTAACCTTTTTTTTGTGGAGGGAGGGGGCATTGTGTATCTCACAGACACCAGTCTAGTAGCTGGGGAAGGGGCTTGCAAAACATACAAAGAAAATATGAATGTGTGTGCTTATGTGTATGTCTGCAAATGAGATGGAAGTATCCCTGTCAGTAAAAAAAATTGCTACTACACAAAATAACAGTTTTTCCATTTATTATCTACAATATATAAACTATTTTACTGAAAAGGATGGCCACTGCAGACAAAGCACAGAAAAACAAGATAGTATGCACATTTTGAGAAAATTCTTGGCTTTCTGTTCCTGGCAACTTCTCTGTCAGACATATAAGACAAACATAGCTAGACTGACTTCAGCATTTGATGGCTTATAGCCTACAGTCCCAAAATCTGCACATATAGAGAAAAAATACCAAGAAATAAACAAAAAGAAATGTTTACCTCACTGCATTTTTCTACACTATCCCTCCTGTTATCAGTTTCTCATAGGAGTGTTTTTTATTCATTGAAGGATTACATTATTCAATTTTCCATTTTGGATTTCTGCTTCTAACACCAGTGTACTATCTATCTAAAATTGCTGCACCATTCTGAAAATGTATCCTTTTAGCAGTTTTTCAATACTAAGTTAACTTCTGCTTTTTAACTTGGTTCGTTTTTGAATACAAGAATAGGATGTCTGGCAGAGATGGAAGACAAACTTTATTTTGAACTCAAGAACCATGATACTTGATCCATAAATGCTGAATTAACAGGCTTTTTGCTTGTCCCTCCTCCTAGTAGCCCTATACTCATTTTCTGCACAAACTTCCTCATCCGTTCCTTAAGGTAAAAGTAACAGTTCTGTTAATTAAAGGTCCTGCAGTGATTCTGGATTTTCTATTTGATGTATTGGGGGCGTCCTATTTGATATGTTATATATGTTATCTCGAAACATGCTTTTAAACCACTTAAATATAATTTCATCAGCAATTACATACTTACTCTGGATTAGCATGTCCTTTGTTAATTAGAACAGTCCTCTAATACAATCTTGCCAAGTATTTTAGCTCTGGAGCTTGTGAGCCCCTAAACTATCATCAACTCCACAAGTTACTTAATTTACACCTGCTGAGATAGAATCAGCAGACTTGGGTTTGTTTAAATGAAAATTTCTGTTTGGATTACAGACTGAGGCTGCCTACCCACAGGCATACACACCGGGATAAACAGCCACTATAGGTGGCCACTCTCCAAATGAAAAACATTACAGGAAGTTGGCTGTACAGATAAAATAAATGAAGGTATACTACAAGACAAACATTTGCATCTGCTGTATTTCAAACAATACAAAACTAATTTTGTTAGATTCAGCCTCACACTCCCATAAGCATTATAAAGCTCTTTAAAGACAAGGTATTGTAATGATGTATGTGAGAACAGTTATATATAGACCAAAGCTTCCAAAACTGACTGGCAGCCATTAGCCTATTTGTATCAATTTTATGCCTTACTCTCAAAAGACCCAGTGTTCATTCTTGAGAAAAACAAATCAGACAAAGTCATTTCCACATATATATGATGTAAGTGCAGCTATAAGTATTTTAAAATTAATAGGAACTTTTTTTTTTGGGTAGGGGTCTTATTAAAAAGCTTTAACTTGAAGGCTAGTTTTCAGTGCAGCTTTCTAATAGGAAGAATCAAAAAGTCTGTTATCCATGAATTATGAAAAAAAAATAAAATGTAATTTCAGAAAATACCTCCATGCTGTTTTTTAAAAAATAAAACAATCAAGAAAAAAACACTTTGTTTTGTAGATGAAAAGAGGTAAGTATTATAAATAGGGTTGGACTCAGTGGTCTCAAGGTCTTTTCCAACTTCTGTGATTCTATAAAGCCAGGTTTTCAAATAAAGAAGTCTGTATTAAGTAAAACTTTACATGATATCGTCACCTTTCCTGCAAATTCATTTATGACAAAACCAACTAAATTAATCCAATCCAAAATATTTGGACTGCTCTTAAGAAAATGTACTCCTGACTCGCATTGCCTGCAGACTTAAGTATTCCATCACATCTGCCTACGCCAGACACTGTTGTTTTATCTAATATGAATCAACTACCATGTTTGATTTAGAGATTTGCTCCCTACTGCAATGTATTTAAGTAAAGTTGGCAACTAGGAACATAACATGATAACCTGGCCATGTGAAAGGTGTAAATCAACAATTACAAAGCTTTAGTTGTGAAAACAACCAGTAAATCTTGAGGCAAGCCAATAACATTTTCTCGTATTTTCTCACCAATTAAGTGAGATCCTCTTTCCTAGTCTGCGGTGCATGTAGGTTATCAGGTGTGTGTGTGCTTTGAGGATTAGCCATGTTCAAGGCAATACAACTACCTTGAAGAACTGGGAAGAGTCTGCACAGTCCAACTTCAGCTTTTCCATGTTCCATTTTTCACGCCACAAAATACTACACAGCTATTTGATTTCCACTGACTGCTGCCTGAACATTCACCTACAGCAATAATTATGATTCATGGCTAGAGCATATCAGATAAGGCCAGTGTCTCTGGTTCTAACATATACTAAATTGAATGACTTACTGTAAGTCATCTCCGTTTCTCAATCTATTCACCAGGCATGAATATGGAAAAATTCATGGACACATGGGGGTAAAGTCAATAAAAACATCCACAATGGACAGGCTTTAGCAGCAGTGGAAAACAGTTCTAGGACCATCATATTTAGTAATTCACTAATTGGTTTACCTTATAAAGAACAGTTACTGCAGTGGTCCTATAACCACAAGAGACAGCGTGGTCAGCAGGACTAGGGCAGTGATCATCCCCTGGTACTTGTCACTGGTGAGGCTGCACCTCAAATACTGTGTTCAGTTTTGGACCCCTCCCTACAAGAAAGACATTGAGGTGCTGGAGCATGTCCAGAGAAGGGCAACGAAGCTGGTGAAGGGTCTAGAGAACAAGTCTCATGAGGAGCAGTCTGGGTACACTTTAAGGATAAGGTGTGGCTCTGAATGTATGAATCTTCATATGAATGAAAATATTAATATAAAAATATTAATAAAAATGAAAATACTATTATAAAATGGACTCATATGGAACATGTGTTGCAGGAACAGATGACAGTGATTCAACAGCATGTGACTCTCCCTGTGAAATACTATGTGAACTATTTAATAAACTAATTTCCATAAAATTACACATCACCTCATGAATGACACACTACATTCTCTACTATTGCCAAGGGTAGGTGTCTGCTCCTGTACAGATGTTCTCAGGATGGGGAAGAATGTGTAAGGTTACTGAAGGTTACTGATGGATGACGTGTGGAAGATGTCTGAGGGGGCTGAGTACCTGGGATTAATTTAGAGGAGGAAGTGAAAAGGGAGGTGGTGGAATCATTTGCTGTACAGCTGGGTAAGGGGAATGCCTGTGAGAAGCCAATGGATAGGAACTCCTTGTGGTGTTTAGGTGTTGTACTTAGTTCCATTCTTTTCCTACACAGTCTGTTGCTAACCATTCCCTCACTGCTGGGATCTGACTCAAGAAACACAAGAGCAGCTCTATTGCCATACTCTGTTAATGCATCTTGAGAACTTCTTGCTCTTTTGTTGATAAATATCAAAATGTATGTTAGGATAATCCTTGAAATACTGTTTGTTCAAACTTAGCATAGTTTATGTTATGAAAGCAATTGCTTACATCTAGTACAATTCCATTTGCATTGAAAATGCTACTAAGATGCTTTATAATGGTACTTTATGTTGGGGGAAATAAATTGAGATAAATCATGTTGCCTTGTGGCCAAGGAGAACAGCTGATTACCATCCTTTCATGTGTGAGTAGAGATTGAAGACTCAATCATTACAAATCATGCTTTCAAACCTCTGCTCCACCCCTACCTTATCTCTATCTTTCTCCAAGTGTGATGTGAAAACATAGGTGTAGTACTCACCTGAGGTCTCCTAGCTACTTCGTATAGTGAAATAGTTAACTCCTGGGTGTCAGACATGTTCTTCTTCATGCTTGCCAAGATGACCTCTGCTTTTTCTCACTGCAGCTTTTTTGACCCAGATCATTAGGAATGTGATGAGAAAAGAAAGAGATTAAGGTAATGTATTTTATTTTACACTGCAGGGGACTAGGAATGTAACTGCAGTCAGTTATTATGTCTCAGCTGAGGTGCAGTTACTCCTCACTAAGGAACAGCAACTGCTCAAACTGCTCTGACTGCATCATTCACAACCCACAGTATTCTGTTGGATAAGTGGTTTGGTTCACAAATCACTGGTGCCTTAAGATTCTCCCCCTTCTCTATTTTAAAAGTATTCAGAAAGTCACTTATTCTTTTCTTTACATTTGCACATTTATTAATTGTGCTTTTCTCAATTGAATTTCTTCTTATTCACCTCAGGCTATTTCTCCAAATTACCCAGATAATTTTAACTTCTAGCTTTATAATGATTGCAGCCCTTCCTAGGTTGACAAAATCCAGAAATTTTGTTAAGTATAGTCTATATTGATCTGACTCATTATCATATGTACAAAACAACAAAATTGGCCTGTATAGGGATTCCATCTAAAATAAGTTTTTGAATTTGTAAGTGAAGGCACTGATAGCTGTGCTTCACTGTGATTTAATCTGGACCACTTCTCCTCAATTTAAAAGAAAGTAATATATAACGACATCACAAGTTCTACTATCATCAAGATGTATCTACTGCTTCTCCCCTAAAACACTCAACCACTTACACTGCTAACGTAGGAAATCATGTTGAATTCACAAAATATGTTCTTGAAAAATCTGCTTTCTCTTAATTTCTTTATCCTCTCACTACTTGTAATGTTAATTGTTTGTTCTAACATCTTTCTGGTTATTAAAGTTAGGCCAAATGTTTTGCAATCCTCCAGGTCAAGCTTTCCTTAAGAAAAATACTATGTCCTCTTTTATTCCAGGGAATCTTCCTCAGGATCGTGTCATGAATTGTCATGATTACTAACACTAAGTTACCTCCGATTTTTATATTTCCTCTCATTGCATATCTACCACTTTTGAAACTTTTACTACACCTAACAGCATAAAACTATTGATTTAAACACCTAATACAGTCAGAAACTAATTACCTTCCCACCTGAATAATTTTTCCCCTCATTTTTTGGCTACTGTCATTTTTCCCATTAGCTGTCCTTCCTCAGTGCTTTCTATTTAAGATGATGCTATAAATACAGTGCAATGCTTCAGAGGATGGTCTCTTTGCTTTTGCTGTAAGAGGAGAGAAAACTTGTTTGAGAAATGAGCTTTCCAAGTTGTGACACTCATAGCTAAAGCTGACAATGTTTGCCTTCCTGTTATCAAGGATAACAGAGGTAAACTTTGGAAATCAGTTAGTTTCTCTTGCTTTAAAGTAAATCATGGGAACTCATGGAGGTTACAGATATTGGAAAATATCTGTAATTCCTGGATGTTACTGTAGTTCTAATTTAGGAAGTATGAAGAGTCAAGTTAACCTGGTTTGTTTAGATGGAACGTCACAACACTCTTACTGTTATTCATCACTTGGCACAAAGGGAAGCTTGGAGTATTTCCAGGAAACCTACAAACTGGAGTAAATTCACATAACACTTGAGACAGCTGAAGAGGTAGCACCAGAAATGGGACTTTTTGTATCTCAGACACTGAGATTCACTCCCAGATATCAACTTAAGAACACTTCAGGTCTATGATAAATTCAGCTCCAAAGGAGCTATTTATGCTGCATGAGCAATCACATACCTAAGCCAAGACCTTGCTCTCAACCAAGGTGCTGCTCCACAAGGATGCAGGTCTTCAATAGGTGCTATGTTATAGCTGCCAGTCTCATGTAATTGTCTTGAATACCACTAGGACCTCACAAATGGTGTCAGACCCTTGATTAAGAATACATTGAAAACTTTGAGAGAATATTTCTCATGCTGCAGATGTGAGCATTGCACACAAGAACAATTACAAACTTTTCCAAAACTCAGGGATATGCTATGGCCTTATGGCTGACATAAATGCGAAGACAAAGTTAAATGCAATCTTACTGCCACCAAGCTACCAAATGGTTAAAAATTCTGTTTCTTTTTTGACATGTTCAGTTATTTTATCCTTAGCAGAGATAAATATTCTCTAAAAATGAATAAAAATGAACAGAATATTGTAACATTCTTAATTAGGCCAAAAGTCTGAAAAAGCATCTGAAAAAGCATCTGAAGAGGTTAGTACATACCACAATACATATTTGCCTATAAAGACAATTTGTTAAGCTTCCCTGTATGAAACAGGAATACAATTTTCCATGTGCTAGGAGATCATAATGGAAAGTCTGTTGGCTTTTCTTTCAGATCTTTAACCTCAGTAAAATAGAAAAATGTTCACATTGGCAGAAAAAGATCTGGTAAGTTTAAAAAGCTCTCTAATAACTTCATACAAATGTATTTATTGTGGCCACAGATCATCAACATCATGTTTCAGACTTTAACCTAAAAAGGGGTGTTATTAATGGCAGCACCACTGTTACAGAGATGAGCACTGATCTTGTTACGACAGCAGAAAGCCACAATGAAAGAAAGGCAGGTTGTTTGTCAGTACCCAGTGTAACTGGCAAAGTTCAGAAGGTATTGAATGGAAAAGTGAGTAATGCAGGACACAGAGCGGTGAAGGGATCAAATCTTTCCCTGAGGAACAGGAGACTGCTTAGTTGCTAGGCTGCAGAGGTGGGCAATGGTGGAGGTTACACTGCAGAAGGAATCCTGGGAATTCCTAATATTTCATTTCAGGGAAATCCTAATCTTACATGCACTGCCAGCCACGCTTGCCATCAGCAGATCTCAACCAAAGGCGGCTAAAAGCAGCCAATACCTCTCTATAGAAGAAATTTTTAGCTGCAGTATTCTAGTGTTGTGTAAAGTGAAAAGCTATGGTATTACATAAATCCAAACTAAAGTACAATAGATTACTTGATTCTGAATTATGAAGAGCAGCTACCTGTCCTGCTAACATTTAGGATCTGTGTAGTTATTTCTGCAATACTCAGGTCATGTGAGGAAAGTAAATTCTAAGGCGGCTATCTGGGAACAGTAAAATGAAAATACTTGCCCAAGGATGTGTGTTGCAGCCAGGGACTGTTACACAAATAGAGGAAATAGCACAATTATGTCAAGGTTGTCAGGCAACAGAACAAGCCTGAACATGCTCTGCTGTGTTACCACAGCAGGCAGCTTCTCTACAGCAGTAAGCCGATAGTGATTATTGACTCAACTATTGACATGACATATATTTTGATAGCAATAAGTAGTCATTCTAGATTACTTTACGTATACTGAGTCAATTCAAATAGCTCATCCAGACTAGCAGAAGCGTTAAGGTTATTAGGAATGCAATTATACTCATGTCAAATTTACCCCTAAAGAGTTTCAGTTGTCTGTCACATTGGATTTTTTGAATTCTCCTGAACCTACAGAATTATCTATAAATACAAGTGACGTGCTCTCTGCTTCTAAACATAGATTATATACAATACATGGCAAATTTTTTGCGTGAAGTATAGAAATGAAGATTATGTTACTGCTAATTTTTATCAAGTATTATTTACACTTTCTCAGACAACTACTGGTTATGTTCCCTCATGAGCCTTCCACTGAAGGCAGGCAGCATGGCTATTCAAATCAATCTAACTACATTCTCAGCACGAAGCTTATTGAGGGAAAGCAGTTATTCAGGCTTCATTGTGCATATTTGATTTTTTCTTGTTATGAAAAACTACAGCAGCAGACTTCCAATACCAATAACAGCCTTGTTATTTTTCACATCTACTGTGGGGATTTCCAGACTATATATGAGTAGGTATACAACAGTGGATTATCTCCTAAGATATTGTCCTGACCTATACAGAACTAGTGGAATCGATCTCTTTTTTGCCTCAGCTTTGCATGTGGGTTTTTCATTCTTCTTTCCAAGAATACTTGTAGTGAAATAACATCGGAAATTCTGGCTAAGAACAGAAGTGATAGGACTTGTATCTTGACAAATTCTAGCAAGTTTTCCATGCATTAAATAGAGCTCTACAGGTTTAACCTCTAATTCAAATCAATGGTGAATTAAGTCCATTATCTTAAAAGCAAGCCCAGGACATTGTGAATCAAGGTTCCTACAACAATACTACTGCATATTTTTGTAATATTACACTTCCAGACACTATACCCAATTCAAAGGTATGAAAAATCGATACATATTGCATTCATCTGATGCCAGTCTGCTTCACCCTCCTCATGGAAACCACTCACTGTTTTAACAGTTGATTTTACGTGAGCAAAATTACCATACATTGACATCTTGAAAGAATATGCATGTATCAAAGAAATGTGTGTAGTCTAGCTCACAGTAATTTACAGAAGTGATACTTTTCATTAAAATAATCAAAGCAAACAACAAAATCAAGACTACATAATCTGACTACACCTTAGCTGTTCTGCATTAAGTAATATTTGATGTATTTAAAACCATAATTTGTATCGTATCAATCAATCCAAGTCCATGAACTATTCTATGATTCTATGAATCCACAAATACTGGGTTACCTTTCCAGTTAACTTGAACACAACCTTTAGCCACAAAAACATATTCTAATATTCTTTATCTTTGTTCAACAGGGGACAAATTTTTGTTTTAAACAGGATGTGTGCAGGATAAATTTTGTTTCTAAATGGCAATAACAAGAAGCTTTAAAGTAAATCAGACACTGTAAAGTAATTCCACAATGCCTTGGAAAGAACCCAAGACTTGCTGGTACCTAAATATATTCTCTATGGGTAAATGGAGCGGCCACCCTCAATGTGAACAATAACTATATTCCCCTGATAACTCCATGGAATACTCCATGAAATGAGTTTTCTCTCTGATAAGGAAAAGGATGGAAATTGATTTTTTCTGAACTCCTGCTTATTAAAAATACAGAAAATGCTAGAATCCTGCTTTAAACAACTACATGGTAAATTTTATTTTAATGAAGAATTTTGTTTTGTATTACTTCAGCATTTTTCAATGTCAGGTACATGGAATTATTTTGTATCACAATACAGCTGTAATATATAAATGCATTATTTAATGAGAAAAGATATCCATAACAAAAGAGCCTCAGCAGCTCAAAGATTTTTACTTTGCTCATTACTGTTTGACTATAGATGAAATGCATTCCTGTAAGACTGGTGTTCTGAAATGGTCTGAGAACAGCTGGAAAGAGAAAGTGAAAATTTATTTCAGTATGGAATTCCTGGAGACTGCATCAAGTTTCAGGACAACTGGTGTTTTAAATTTACTATCTCAAATAACATTTCTACATGTGTATGAAAATGTTCTGTATTTTTCCTGGTGCTCTTCACTTTGAGATTCTTTTGACTAAAGGACTCATGAGATCATGATTAGAGTTTCAGTTTTATCTTTGTCAAGTGACATATATGACATGCTGGACGAGAAGCTTAACATGACCTGGCAGTGTGTGCTTGCAGCCCAGAAAACTAGCTGCATGCTGGGCCCATCAAAAGAAGCATGACCACCTGCAGTACTGCATTCAGCTCTGAGGCCACCAATCTTAGAAGGATGTGGATCAGTTGGAGCAAGTCCAGAGGAAGGCCACAAAGGTCATCAGAGGGCTGGAGAACCTCTCCTGTGAAGACAGGCTGAGAGAGTTGGGCTTGTTCAGCCTGGAGAAGAGAAGGCTCCAGGAAGGCACATATAGCCACATTCCAGTACCTAAAGGGGCCCTACAGGAAATCTGGAGAGGGACTTTTTAAAAGGGCATATAGTGATAGGACAAGGGGGAATGGCTTTAAGCTGACAGAAGGTAGATTTAGATTAGACATTAGGAAGAAATACTTTATTGTGAGGGTGGTGAGACACTGGAACAGGTTGCCCAGAGAAGCTGTGGCTGCCCCATCCCTGGCAGTGTTCAAGGCCAGGTTGGACGGGGCTTTGAGCAACCTGGTCTAGTGGAAGATGTCCCTGCCTGCGGCAAGGGGGCTGAAACTAGATGATCCCTTCCAACCCAAACCACTCTATGATTCTATAACCTTTGTGTGTTTCAGTTTCTTTTTCTCAAAAGTTTGAAACTTACATTATTAAAAGAGCTGTGCCACTTTCATTTTGTAGAGATACTTATAAGTTATATTCATGCTTTAATTAAATCTAAGACAAAAACCTTAGAACTACATTTAATCTCAAAAAATACAAAGGATAAAAGAAATAATGAGAGTATGCTAGAATGTACTACCTGGTTTTCAGTTGCAAGGTCTTCCATGGCCAGTAAAACACCCAGTTGAGAAATCCCATCTCTACACAACCATGTACCCATTTAAGACAATATGGTTTAAAATCACTGGGGTAAGCCAAGGTGTTTATTCATAATTGACCTGACAAAAAGTATATTAGCAGCTATTAAGGACTATGCTGCCATAGTTAAATTGGTTTTGCTCCACTAACTATCCTCAGCTTCTCCACTTCATACTCTACTGTTACAAAGCAGTCTGTAACCCAGAATTTAAAATCTATATATAACTTTACATTAATGTAGTAATCATTCCACATACAGACATGAATGTACTGGTTGCTAAAATACTTAATATATTTCCCTTGCCTGAAAATCCATATTCATTTAAGACTTAAGATTTTCAACAAGTAAATCAATAGTTTTAAGAATATCTGCAAAGGGAACAATATCACTGTCACTATACTAATATGGAAATGAATAAATGCAATGTGGCCTCTGTAGAACAGCTCTAGGGGATAACAAAATAAAAATAAAATTAAAATTAAATTAAATAAAAATAAAATTAAAAGAAAAATAAAATTAAAAATAAAAATAAAAAATCAAATATCAAATACGTTCTATATATTTTTAAAATTTTTAAGACCATCCACACCCTGATTTCCAGTTTACCATACTGGTGGTCTTGGGTCTATGATGACCTTTGATTTATCATGACAGAAGAAAACACAGTTCCTGTAAGAGCTGTAAGAGTTCCAGAAATGTGCTGATAACCTGAGTTGATTGGGACAGCCAGAACCACCAGAGATTGAGATGTACAACACTTACTAGCCCATAAACTCCACATGCAGCAGCTCCAGGAAACCAATGATGAATCAGAGCGAGGTTGAGTACTTCAGTCGGCACCACCCACACTTTGACATCAGTGTCAAAGCAGGCGCTGCACAGGCAAGCCCCAGCCACCCAGCAAGGAGCCAGGCAGCCACACAAGCCAGCTTGGTACTCAGAGCACACAAAAGAAGCAGTTAACTGCACTACACCTAACTGAGAAAGTGCTTGGTGTAGCCTGTGAATACAGGACAAATTAGATTATCCCAATGAAGGATCTTCTGAAAAAATACTTGTGTTATGCTCGAACCAATACAGCAGTTATGTTCCCTTTTCTAAATTAGTCCCCACCTCTGATAAATAGACTGACACCTGAGTAATGATGTTGAACATGGTACAGATGCCTGCAGTTAAAGTCATCTCAAACTTTCCATTTCGAGAACATAAAATCAGTTTTCTACAGCTTTAGTGACACATTTGGACCACAAATTTCTCATCCCAGACAGCTGGCACTAGCAGAGCATAGAAGCTTCATCTAAAACTGGTCAGATGTTTCTGAAAGTAAGGCTAGAAAAAATATGTTCTTTCAACCATATTAAATCAATATTAGGACCATTTTGCAGCACAGTTTTAATATTTAGCCTGGAAAAGGCATAGCCTCAGTGTTGGATGTGTGACTACCATTGTCAACTGTGAAAAGCTGCCCAAGTTCTACAGTTGAAACTCTAAAATAGAAACTGTAAACTCTAAAAAGCATGATGAGGAGCACTCGACCATGAAATGTGAAGCAGGAAGGCAGGAGATGGAGCTACCTCATGGCTAACAGCAGACACCAACAGTGGGAGGAAGGAGAAAAGAAGAGGAAAGATGAGGGGTTGCAGTGAGGTAGGAAAGAGGATATGGTTGCAACAAGAACAGAATCAGGAGATACTGAGGGACAGGGATAAGGATAAAGAGAGTGGGGAACTATGAACAGGAAAGAAAAAGGGGTTCAAAAAGAAACCCAACCAATTAAGGAAAGGGACAGACTACAGGTAGATTTCAGACAAAGGGAAAAAGCTTGATATTGTGAGAATGGAAAGAGGATATACACACCAGGTACGAGAGTTTAGGCTGTTATGGGAAAGGAAAAATGCTAATGTGAGCAACAAAAGGGACATAAGTCCAGAGGAGGTCCAATAAAGATGATCGGAGTGCTGGAGCACCTCTCCTGTAAAGTCAGGATGAGAGAGTTTGGGTTGTTCAACCTGGAAAAGAGAAGGCTCTGGGGAGAACTATGGGAAATCTGGAGAGGGACTTTTACAAAGGCATATAGTGACAGGACAAGGGGGAATGGCTTTAAACTGAAAGAGAGAAGATTTAAGTTAGATAGTAGGAACAAACTCCTCACTGTGAGGGTGGTGAGACACTGGCACAGGTTGCCCAGAAAATCTGTGGCTGCCCCATCCCTGGCAGTGTTGAAGGCCAGGCTGGATGGGGCTTGGAACAGCATGGTCCAGCGGAAGGTGTCCCTGCTCATGGCAGGAGGTTGGACTAGATGAGCTCTAATGTCCCTTCCAACCCAAACCATTCTATGATGATTCTATAATAAACTAGGAAAAGAGTGCAGTAGAAAGAGACTGTAGCAGAAGGAAACGTACGCAAAAGACAGAGGTGAAGAAACAGTTGTATTTCAGAACTGAGGTTTGAACCAATTATTCCACAGATCCAGCATTGTTTTTCTGTCCTGCACTATTATCCCAAAAAAACCCTGACAATATTTGGTCCTCCGTCTTTACCTTGTGGCAGGTCAAAATACAGGCTCATATAGCAGGAGAGGATGAATGCTGTTATTTGATGTGGCAATCCTCAGTTGCTGCTTCATTTCAGACCATGGACAAAGTTGTAGGAATCAGTATTAGAAGGCAGACAGCAAATGAAGAAGAGACCAGGAAGAAGAGAGATCAAATGAGGCAGAAGAATGGTCACCTCAAGGTTAAGGCAATTTAACGATACTTTGGAGAGCTGCATCCTGTAAATACTACAGTCACAAAGTTCTATGTAACAACACATTTGCTTTGAGACTGACAGTATTAAACCAATCTCTCATTTCACTAAGCAGTCAGTTTAGGATGATGTGCAGAAGCATTGAGCTCTCACAGCTGCAACCAAAAGCAAGGGGAATTTGACTTGGGAAGGAAGAAGTGCTGTAAGCCCTACAATTATGGAGCATTTTGGTTTCAGTCTTCATGTATCATTTCTGTGTAAGATATGGATTAACCGGGTTGGAGTTCCACAGAAAATGTGTACATCATTTACAATTAATGCCTATATCATAACATTACTCACTAAATATTAGACCTGCACTCGTAAGCTTAATTCTAGAAGTTCTCTGTTTAACCTTTACTTTGGGATTTCCTGAATTAAGTTTACTTTCCTTACTTTTCTCTTACTAGGGGATTATTTTAAATTTCACAACATAATTCTGCTAGGTACTGTGGCTATAATACCACTGTATTATAAAAAAAAAGAGTCTTAGGACATATGTAATGAATCAATATAAGAAAAAAACAATACAAATAAAATAAATATTATTTTAATGCACCTAAACATCTGTTCAGAGTGTTTGCTGTTGTTTTGGGGGGTTAGAACAAGAACATTTGTGCAGTGGCACGAGCAAGAGCACCTCCTATGGTTCTAGCAGTCAATAACTGAAGGAGCATGACTACCACCGTGGTCATTACTGGGGGTGCTCACCTAGGAGCCACAACTGGGTGATCCAACCTGCTCAGCTACAGAGCTTTCACTGCTGTTAAACTTATACTAGCCTATAATTGTAACACCATGTTCAATGTTTCTTTCCAGAGAACTACAGCATATTAAAATAAGTATGCCTACTTAAAACAGTGACATATAGGCAGTCTTACTTCACACCTTCATAGAATTGTAGAAGGGTTCGTGATGGAAGGGATCTTAAAGATCATCTGGTTCTAACCTCCCTGCCATGGGCAGGGACACCTTCCACTAGAGCAGGTTGCTCCATGCCCCTGTGTCCAACCTGGCCTTGAACACTGCCAGGAATGGGGCAGCCACAGCTTCTCTGGGCAACCTGTGCCAGTGTCTTACCACTCTCTAGTAAAGATTTTCTTCCTAATATCTAATTGAAATATGCTCTCTTTCAGTTTAAATCTATTCCCCCTTATTCTATCACTCAATGCCTTTGTAAAAAGTCCCTCTCCAGCTTTCCCCTATGCCCCCTTTAGGTATTGGAAGACTGTAACAAGGTAACAGCCTAGTATTATAAACTTGACACTGGCCTTCACACTTTTCTTGTTGCAAAATTGAGAAGGAAAAAAGAGATGTTACAAAAATGAAGCAAACACAATTTCAAGTGAACTTTTTCAATACTACATGCAATTTAAAAATGTCACTGAAGTTAGTGGACATGATCAGGGTTTCTTCTGACCAAATACAATTACACTTTCTGACTTAAATATGACATTGTCTCCTCAAGTGCATTTCTAGTAGATTGTTTGCTTGAAAATAATGCAGCTGGCTCTTTGTATGTAACAGGTGTTCAGAAAATGGTCATAATCATGTAATTTTTATAAACCCAAGCATGGATTACATAAATGGAATTTTTGCAGGATTTCTCCATCCATGACTCAGTAGCCTAAGAATCTAGTGCAAGCTAAAGCACACTTACAAGAAATATTTATATTATGAATGTCATTGATATCACTTTTGAATTGTCATTTGCAAATCAAAATATTTGAAATTCTCTGCTACTATTACTGTAGGTTGACCCTAGCCAGTGTCTTCAGAAGAGAGACATCAGAAGCGCTGTTAGCTTTGTGTTTACCTGGCAGGGTTATGATGATGAGGTGATGTAGTTGTACTCTTGCACTGGCAGAACTGTCACAGAGCAGAATAGCTGACCATGCTAAAAACCCTCCTGTTTTAATGGCTGATACTGTCAGCTGATTGAGAGCAATCGAAATGAGCATTTGGGCTGCCTTTTTCTCCTTAGCAATATAAGCTTGAACCCCATGACATAAAACGGTGTAATCCTAGTTGAAGGTAGGTAGCAGAAAGTAAAAGGATTTGTAAATACAATACTAGTGCTCTTTGTGAATCATTTGGGTCAAAGAGAAATCACTATGTAAAGCAAAATCACCTTCATGTCTACAAGAATGCAAATCCAGTGGGCTTCCAGGCACACTTTAAAAGCAGCCTCTCAAACTTACCTAGCTGCTACTGTTAGCGACGAGAGTTTCAGGCAGCAGGTTTTTCCCAGTACATTAACAGCAGTTGCAAATTCCAGTTGGCACTTATAAACGGGGAAAAAAATACAAAACCTGCAGTTAGGTACAGTCATATATTCTGTACTCCAAGATACAGACACCTGCACAATTCTAGCCATTCGGTTATGTGACAGGAAGACAGCCACACCTGGGAAAAAACTTCTTTGGTGCTGGAGACCGTTTCAGAGCCATTGTCGTGGTGAAATAAACTGCCAGAGAGTATCTGCATTCACTTTACTTCACCTTAGGGCATGACTGATTTAACTGTAGATTAGTCTCCTAAAACCAACCGGCCAAGAAGAATGACATATAACAGCTGTACATAAATTTATTTTCCTGAAGTACAAAAAAAACAAAAAAACCAAAAAGAGAGATAAATATAGTTAAAAACAGCTAATAAAATAGTGTTCTGGGCAAACAAGTAACAATGCTGATGTTGCAAGAATAACGATCATTGGACGTAAAAAAGAGGTGAACATGCTGGCACACCAGTCCAAAAACAGCTTGAACCATGCCTTTAAACTGCATGACAGGAGCATGTTTCCGCCCAAACGAGGTTTGTGAAACTGTCCCGAGAAGATTCAAATAAATTACATAAATAGGAGCGGGGCCGGGCGCCCGCCCGCCAGTCCGTGTCGAGCCGAGCCGAGCCGGGCCGGGCCGCCGAGCAAGGCCCTCACACGTCGGGGTAGCCGCAGTAGTACACGGCGGTGCTGGCGTCCGACACGGCCGAGGAGACGGGCCCCACGCCCTCGGCCACGTCGTGCCCGGCGAACGGCAGCCCCAGCTCGGGCTTGCAGGCGAAGTGCAGGTACTGCTCGAACTCGGTGCGGTCCACCTCGCCCAGCAGCTCCTCCGGCGGCAGCTGCTCCAGCTGCTCCCGGCACGGCGCTGCCTCGGGCGGCGGCGACGGCTGCCCGACGGCACCCGGCGGCAGCGGCGGGCCGCGCCCCGGGCCCGGCGGCTGGCACGCCTGCCCGTAGTACGCGTGCAGCGGCGCCGGGCAGCCCAGCAGCCCCTGCAGCCCCTGCAGCGCGGGGCCCGGGCCCAGCGCCTCGCCGGCCGGCAGGTGCCGGCGCAGCGCCGCGCCCACCGGGCTCTCCCCCCCCGCCGCCGGGTACTCGCCCGCCGCCGCCGGGTGCGGGGCGAAGCCGTAGGGCACCAGCGCGCACTCCTCCTGCAGCCCCGCCGCCAGGAACGGCGCCTCGCCCTCCGCCGCGTCCAGCGGCGACGGGTCCGGCGTCGGCAGGCTGTACCCGTCGAAGCCGGCGCCCAGCGGCGGACAGTCCCGGTAGTGGCCCGCGCCCGACACCGCGTAGCCCTGCTCGGCGTAGGGCAGGCTCAGGCCCTCCACGCACATCCTGCCGCCGCCGCCGCCGCCGGCCTCGGTGCTCAGCCCGGGCCCCGCCGGCTCCGCCAGGCCGTGCTGCAGGAAGCCGCTCTCCACCCGCTTCAGGCGCTTCACCTGCTTCCGCCGCCGCGGCCGGTACTTGTAGTTGGGGTGGTCCTGCATGTGCTGCACCCGCAGCCGCTCCGCCTCCTCCACGAACGGGCGCTTCTCCGACAGCGACAGCGCCTTCCACGATTTACCTGCGCACACGAGCGCCGTCAGACCGGCCGCACACCCGCGGGACCCGGCCCCCGGCCCCAACGCCGCCGCCGTCCCGCCCGCAGCCCGGCCCCGAGCCCCGCCCGGGCGCCGGCTTCGAGCCCTCGAACCCGCCCGCGGGATCCTCAGCAAAACGAGATCGCCAACACACCGGGAACACCGGCACAACGGGAACCCGCCAGCACAGGGGGATCCCCGAACCCCGCCCTCTCCCCATGCCCGACCCCCGCCCGGGCTCCCCGCTCTCCCGGACCCGCCCGCCGGATCCCTCCAGCCGCCGGCACCCCGGGACCCTCCTCCCCGCCTGCCGGGGCCCCCTGCGCTCACCCAGCATCTTGCTGAGCTCGGCGTTGTGCAGGTCCGGGTTCTGCTGCGCCAGCCGCTTGCGCTCGTCCTTCGCCCACACCATGAAGGCGTTCATGGGCCGCCGGATCCGCGCCTCGCTCTTGCTCCGGCCGCCCGACGCCCCCGACGCCGCCGCCTCTCCCTTCGCTTTCGCCTCACCCAGCGGGCTCAGCGACTCTGCCCACGGGCAGGGGCCCACGGCCGGCATCATGACGGGCAGCGAGCACCGCCCCTGCGCCTGGTCCTCGCTGCTGGCGTAGCCCGCATCGGGGCTGCTCATGTCTGGCTGCGCCGCCGCTGCCGAGAGCTCCGGGGGGCGGCAGCGGCCGGTCTCGTCGCTCGGTCCCTGCTCGCTGCTGGCGGCCGCCGTCGCGCGGCCCTATTTGAGCGGCGACGCGGCCAATGGGGCCTCGGGGGCGGGCGCGACGCCGGGCGGTGGCGGCAGCTCCTGCTGCGGCGCGGGGCGGCCCCCGGGCTCCTCCCGGCGCGGCCGGCACCTGGGCAGGTCGAGGGTCCCGGCGCCCGGCGCTGCCCCCGCCCTCGTGGGACTGGGGGGCGTCGTTCGGGTCAACCGACAGCGCATTCGTAAACGGCGCTCGCCGTTCAGCCCCGCTCCCAGAGTGGCCACAGAGACTGGCCCGTCGCGGCCGTGCGCTACCGGGGTGTCTTCAGGTAAAGACTCACCGGTTACCTGCCCAATCAGAAAGGTAGAACCCTGACCAGGAGGAACATGACAACGATGGAAGGGACAGACTGCTTCCACCCGGAGCCCGATACCCCGTGTCTCCCGGAGTGATACGGAGGACTCCCTCGGTGGGCAGGCTTGGAAAGGGACTGGAGAAGGATAAGCACAGCCATCACGCTGCAGCCTCCCGCCTTCTGGTGCCACCTTAACGAATTTCACCTCGACAACTCTTAAAGGTGTAATCCTAAAACGGTGGGGTCCTGTATCCACCGTAAAGCCTATGATATACATCCGATCCCACTTCTTCATACTTCGTAATAAAGTTACTCAGTATCTGCCAAAATGTGCAAATACTTATTGTATGTAGGGTAAATTGACTTGGTTATTTTTTACGTGGGCTTTACAGCAGGCGTTGCTTGCTGCATTGCCTTCTTCAGGAGCTCTCTCATTTGCCCGACTAAACAAACTGTAAACACAAGCAGATGTTTGAAAAGAGTCCTTCACTTCAGAATAAACACAAATTCTATCTCACTACAATTTATGTTCTTTTTTTGGCACACAAACGAATGCAAAATACGGCGTTTTCACTGGCGCTCTGATTAATATTTGCACTGTTATGCGGTGCTATTAAATGCATCGATGCTTATTTGAGAAAGAGCCGAGCTTTAAACTGAAGATCAAAGCGGTTTATTTGGTTAAGGACACCTTTGTTTGGGTGGCCACTTCGGCCAAATAAACCAAGATTGTAAGGATCCTTGCTGAAATGAAATGAATGGAACCAGCATCACTATTCATTTACTCTAACATTGAAAATCCCGTTTCGGGCAGCGTAAAACCTCATCCTTTACACTTGACAGCCAGTCAAGTGTATTCTTAAGATATTCTAAATATTCTAAACATTTCTCAATATTCTAAAAAGAAGAAAAACGCAGCGACGATCCGTACCTGCCCAAGATTAACACCGGGAGGACAATTCCGGCGGCACTTTCATATTCACGCTTTCTGCTTCCCCCTGTTTGTTAGAGATTATAATATATACAATCTATATATTTACAACCTAATGGCAACCTGTATTTATCCCTGCTGCGACGAGTCGAAACCATTGCCAAAAGTCTGGTAGCTGCCTAAAATCAAGCAAAGAGAAGGTTTTAGTGTTGTTCCCCCCCGCCCCCGTCTAACACAACGAGGAGCAGCGATCACAGCTCTGCTTTTCTTCTGTCAGATGCTATGAAAAACAGCGGAGGCGAAAACAATGTTCGTACACATATGGATGTATAAATTTATCTCATACTAGTATTTAATAACCCCATTCTTGCTAAAGTATAATGCGTTCAAAACCGATTGTAAGAGAAGTTCATCGGGACATGTTCGCTTGCAAGCCGACCGTCATCACAGAGCTGCCAATAATAACTAGGAAAGCTCGTTAGGAATTACGTGCTTTTTCTAATAGTTTTCAGTCCCTCGCCTTTGGGGGGGCCTTAGGGAATCCCTTAGGCTGGTGCGCCAGTGACTTTGGTTTTATGGCTGAGACTGTGACATTTCCCGACCCGACGTGCCAGGATGCAGAGCCCCAGGGTATGACAAGCACGGCCGGTACCCAGAGAAAAAGCTGAATTAAACATAGTCCGAATCGTGTCTGAAGCAAACTCCCGCAGGAGGACAGTGTGTGTATTTTTCCCTGCAGAGAACAGAACACTCAGCTGAGGGGGAAAAGCGGGATAACTCCCAAGAGAAACAAAACCCCAGAGGGCCACAACGCGCTGCCTGGGCGAACTTGGTCCCTTTCCCAGCTCACGCCGTGTCACCGACCCGGCCAAAACCGGCCGCCCGGGAATTGTTTAACCCCTAGAAGAGAGTATTACCTTTTATTTCTTGTTGAAACGCCAAACTGTCCCTTTCACTTTACTTAGCAGGAACATTTTCCGAAGCCAAGGGAAAAAATCCTGCAAGAGCTCGTACTGGAAAAGTTCAGCAGGTCAAGGGACCGCTTGCAAACACGGTTTACAGCAATTTGGGGGCTGTCATTTCCAGCATAAAAGAAAATGGTTTTCTGTATAATGAACACGAGGTAATAAACTAAGCAAACTGCCCTGACTTTGTTCGGCAGATTTGTGCAAACCGTTTCTACAGCTCATTGATCTGGGATCAAAGAAAGAAAGGTGTGTTTTGAATCGAAGCCGAGAAAGTAAAATCTCCCTCGGTTGTACAGAAAATGTTGGCAGCTTGTGACCCTTTCAGTGCCCCTGGCGTCATAAATAGATGATCTCACATCTTTTCTCGCTTTCTGTTTTGACTGTTTAGGGATCTTTTAATTGCGACGTTAAAAGACCCCGCACAGCATTGGCTCCCACTCCGGTTGAGCTCTCCGCTTCCACCGCGCTTCCCTGAAGCGTTTACTAAAGAGCTTCGTCTGACGCTCCCGAAACCTTCGTGGTCGCACGACTCCCGGGGTCATTCGTGAACTTTCCCAACCTAACAATGCCGCCGGGAGTTCATCCTCCTGATTTATTGACCTTTTAAACCCGGCGGGGCACGGCGCGGGGATCCTCCGGCCAGAGATGTGTTTCTATTTCAGGTCGGCTGCGGCCCGCGGTGTTGGAAGTGGTGCTCCCGGCGTTATCAGAGCCGACCACAAATGCCACATGAAAAGCAGCAAACATCCGGAGGGTTTCCTGCAAACCGAGCAGTTTCTCAAGACAACAGCCCCCTTTTTTTTTTTTTTTTTTTTTTTAGCGTGTATTTAAAGGCAACACGCTTTGCCAGTTTAAAGCAGTTCAAAAACACTAAATGGAAGCAGTCCAGCCCGGTAACGCTGCACAGGGGAAGAGATTCCCCCGAATGAAGGCTTTGGGGGACTTTGCGTTAGGAAAGTGCGTGGATCACGGAGGTCCTGGTCAGGAATGAACCTACTTTACAGCGAAGTAATAGTCCCCAGTTAAAAACTTACTGCTTTGCCTGCATCAGTTTTATCTGCAAATTGCATTCTAGCAAGCGCACCCAAACGCCCAAACCCGCAAAAAACTTGCTGCTCACAATCAGAGCGGGGCCGCTGCACTGGAATCCCGTACTGTGCGCGGCTGTGCTGGGCTGAGGAAGCTGCGGTTCCCCCCCGTGTTAGGGCTGAAGGGCGTCTGGGGGGGGGAGCGGGACTTACGCGACTCCCACTCCAAGGTAAGAGCGCTTTCGCCTCCCGGTGGACGCGAGTGGGGTACCCCCCCCCCCAAGCCACCCGCTCCGGCCAGCAGGTTGGAGGAGAGGCGGCCCCTGCGCTGCAGCCCGCGGGCTCGGGGCCGGGGCATTGCCGGGCACGACGCTGGCTTCCCTGAGGGGCGGCCCGCTGTCCCGCAGCCCTCTCTATGCGGCCTGGGCGAGCCCCGGCACCGACCGGACTGGAAGCACCAGGAGGTGCCGTTCATTTATCTGCAGAGGCGCTCCGGGCTCAGCTCAGCAAGCAAACACCCCGGGGCAGGTGCAGGGACTGCAGTGCTGTCCCTTTCGCCGCACACGGCCGAGCGCACGGTAGGAAGCAGAACCCTGGACCACCCTCGCATTTGCCTATCCTTTTCTCTCGGTGCTAGGAAATACTTTCTTTATACATGTACAACTAGATACACCTTGCCATCTGTCGTTCTTCCAAGTGCATAGTGCCACGTACCATGTGTCACCGTACTGAAAGACAGTCAGAAAATTTCTTTGTCTGAAGGAAATGTCTTTTCTGTGAAGTTACTGAGCGTTTGCACCGCTGGCGGTGCCCAGTTTGAGGAGCTGAGGTGCTGAGGAGGGGAAAGCCTCCACTGTGCCTTCTAGGAAAGAGTTAACTCTGCCGCCGGCGGGTCTGCTTGGGCTTGGGCTTGGCTTTCATGCGGCTGCAACGCCTTCCCTACACCAGTCTGAAAACATAAATCAAATGTATGGGAATCAACGGGAAATGGCATGTTTAACTCACATGAGTGCAAGGTACTTCTGTAATATCTATTACAGGTAAATAATACGTGGACACAAACAAATTCTGATAAAATCAATGGCAAATGCTTCTCAGTTTAAATTACATTGAAAGGAAGCCTAGATATGGCATTTTCCTCAAACTGCTAACAACGCAACCCAGATCTGGGGCTTATCACCCATTATACTCATCAATTTACCTGCTCCTTTAATATAAAGATTAATTCATGAGGCTAAGATCACAACCCTGTTGTGTTTTTCTCTGTAACATGAAATTACAGCAGTTTGATTACACAAGGATGTTCTGGTTTCGGTGCCCTTCAGCTTGAGAATTTGTCGCGTAGGACCACAGAGCAGTGCAATAGCTAGGGCCAAGTAAACCCCCCAACACTGAATTTCCAAGAACAGAAATCCTGTTAGTTTTCATACTTAAGCACATACAAGTTCTAAAAAAAAAAAAAAAAAAAAAAAAAAAAGAAGAAAGAAAAGAAAAAAAGTGCTTTATACAATGCTGGAGCCACTCCAAAAGATCAGGGATCTGAACTAAACAATTTGGCCTAGCCTCTCTTTATATTTATGCTGGGTTTATGTCAGCAGAGCTATTGCAGAGTTGTGCTAATGTAAGATTTATTCTGACATGCTAAATGCTAAAGTGGCAGCTCAGCAAAGGACAAGTCACGTAACTGTACAATTAAAAAGCTGACCCTAGTTACACTGGAGTGAAAAAGATTTCTTCATTGTCATCACTCAGCTTCCAGAATATCCTTAACAAGGCCAGAAGAACGAATGTCAAAAGATGTTCTCTAGAAGGTAGGCTCTGCTACCATATATAATGCTACTGCAGTCTCGTAATGTATATCTAGATATTGCTCCTTCTAGTAGGCAGCAATATTTCTCAGCAATTTCAAAGCGTAAAGTTCTCAGTCTTTAGCCAGAATTAAGCTGTTAACGTTATACAAACGAGAAAGTAGCTCAGCCTGGAGCTGGGCAGTTAGTGCTTCAGCATGCCAATTCCTTAGGGTCACAGAAGAGATGAGCTGGGATTTTAGCATGTGGAAATAATCCCACACTAGCAGTTTAGCAGAAATTAGTGATACTAACAGAACTATTAAACGACTAAATCCAAATGTCAGTGGCTTGCCATCTGCAGTTCTGGTGAATCAGCAGTGTTGAACAAGTAAGATCAGAGAGTAATTAAGAATGGATTTAAATCCTCAACACCACTAAAGCTGAATAAAACCTTCCAAGATAGACAATATGATACATTTATTTTTAAATATATTGCCAACCTCTGAAATTAGAAGCAGGTAACATTGTTCAAAAATACCTGTTCTGTTACATTACCAAAAAAGGCATTTGCTGGCATTTGCTAGCATTTGCTATCGCCAAGAGATATGAACACAAAATTTGGTGCTGGTTTTGCAAATCAAAACATCAAATTGTTTAAGGCTGTAATTTGACAATTTGACCAGTGGAAATGATCTGGATTTTCATTGTATCTTTGCAATAGCATTCAGTGACTAAGTGCACTACAACTTTTGATATTTGACATTCATCTAGATAAATAAACTACGAAAAGGGAAAAACAGGCAGTTGGAAGCTTTGAGAAATTAACTTGGTTTCATTTCTTGATGGCTGCAGCTGTGTGGTTTTCTCATATCGATTTTCCTTGAGTACTCTTAATGCATAAAATGATTTTTAATTTTTATATTAATTATTTTAATATTAATGTATGATTTTAATATAAATTAACATTCCAGTGATGTTCCATTGAAATATCATATAAAGTTGCAGATTGTAAGAAGAAGACACCTGCACATCTTCCAAATCCAAAGCAGCAAATCTGATCCTGTTTCTAACAGCATTTACCAAATTTGCTTCATTTTCAGTGGCAGACATCTGCTTGCTTTACAGGGCACAATGAAGTCTACAGTTTCTCTGCCTAGAATCTATTAATATTCAATATTCTGAACCGCCTTTGACTACCACTGAGCCATGACAGAGGAAGGAAGAGCCCCTCCTGGGATCACGTCTGACACAGCTGGCAGCTAAATGTGAAAGACAACTAAGCTGCAGAAACCTCCAAGCTAAGTTGAAAAATGAGAGTTGGTTTGGGGTTTTCTGCTCCAGCCATTATTATTTTGGGCTTGAGATATGTTTAGAATTATCTAGCTGCAGTTCAGATGTCACGCCTATTTTACATGTGTGGACTATTTCTGCTTGAGTCAAAACTAAGACTCAAAGTCCCTCTTGCTCCTGCTTTGTCTCCTTAACATCACCTTTTTATCTTCACAACAGCCTTTGAAGGGTATTTACTGAAAGGATGAGAGAGCAGTTATCACACAGAACTGAAAACTTAAAAAAAGACCCGACCCAGGAATTTGAATAAACTTACTCTGTAGTTAGATCAAGAACTGGAGATCCTCACTCCTACTGCAAACAACTTGTAAGATCTAAGATAATTTCCACCCAGCTATCTCCAGTTTACCAGTCCCATTAAGATAGAATGCCTGTTAAACGGGGGTCTAGATTTAAGTGTTGTGAGAACATTCAATATAGAAACCTTGCTTCAATGACAAATTTAATGACCTTCTCAGCTTATAAAAATTCAGTCAAATCTTCTTTAGGAGACAGTTTACATAGTACCTAGATGTACCATGTGGACAGCCCTTTACCATTAAAGTCTGGAGAAGTCTGAATTAATGAAGCAAAATGGATGACTACAGAGCTTTAATTTCTGGGTTTACATGTTTATAAATCTAAATGGTACAAAACCAAAGCATATTTGTGGGTTGGTTTTTTTTTTTTTTTTGGTTCAGACCTGCATCCTGCAAAAAATACAGGTAGTAAGTCGCTCAGCATAGGGTAAACTGAAAAATGCCTAAGAAATATTAACCAACTACACTGGTGATTTGTTAAGGCCAGAGCTGGAACTGAATCACACCAAAATTATTTTACACAACTGTAACACCTAACTTCTCATAGGCACCTGTTTCCAGAGTCAGTCTCCTGCCTTCCCTTCCATTTAGGGAAAAATGGCAAGATTTACTATTGCAAGCCCTATGCCACTTCAGGAAACAAACAATGAGTGCTGACGGTTGCTAGCAAGACTTTAGATGGCAGTGCATGTGGGTGCTCAAGTACTGCCGTAGTCCATTTAAAAATCAAATGTGAACTAAGCCAAACCAAACCACCTACGCAGTTCAGTTGACAACCACTCAACCACTCACCAGAGGGAGCCCATTTTCCCCAAAAGCCAACATCTGCAGTACAGCCAACCTGCTACCTGCTGGGGCCTCAGAACTACCTCTAGTAACTCTACAGCTGCTGGGAGCAGTAACTGCCAGCTAAGGGAGCTACACAGACATACCGTGAACAGGAAAGTGCAGAGCTTTAAAGGATTTTGTAGCTGCTTGATTAATACTTTCTACAGAACAGAAGGTGCTTTAATGAAGAAGATGCTGCATTTGCCTTTCAAATGGAACGTTTAGGAGGGAAACCAGTCATGTGTCTGCTGCATGTCATTGACAGATGCAGACGTTTTATGTTGTCCTAGGTAGCTTTCTCATCCCTGTTTGTTAGACTATATATGTGATATATTGCTGTTGAAAACTTCAAGCTAGGTTCTTGCAAGAGTACTACTTTTTCAATAGAAAAATAAACATTTTTCAAAGAAAGACACTTCTCGCTTTCTCTTTCCTCAAGAGGAAGAACCAGGCTTCTAATGCGTTAGCAATTCTCACATATTCTTTAAAGACCAACTGAAAAAACTTGAATAATCTAACCCACATTGCAACTAAGCACAGAAAAAAACCCGATCTCATAGCTAGCGCTAGATCACGTCCTGTTCAGGAAGGACCTGCAGCTCCTTCCAGGGCCCAACTGTGTATGCACACTCACTGTTTGGAACAGGGCATAATATAGAGATTTCTTGGCAGCTTCCAGAACCTGACAGAGCTGCAAATGTTGCTTTTTGGTGGCCTTTTTTTTTTTTTTTTTTGTTTTAATCTTAGGCCAGCTAAACAAAAGATCCGTTTAGCAGTAAAACTATGCTGCTGCCTATCTAAACAGGAAAACTTTGCTAGTGAAGATGGAGTTACATCAGCAAGCATGTGTTTCTGGCACTAAAAGATTACCTACACTTGCATACCTCCTGCTATCTGTCCTTCTTTTCTTTCCATGTCCTGAAATATTATGAAGTTACTACTTTTGCTTTTAGTGTCTTCCTTGTTCTTTACATGTTTGTTTCTTAATTCCCAATTAATACATTTCCTCTGCATTTTTCTTTTTGCAGATACTCCCAGTCAGCAATCAGTAGATGCCATAGCACAGACCTGACCTCCTCATAAGTAAAAATCAAGCCCCATTGATTATCTCCTTTCCATAAAAAGCAAATCTATCCGTGCAATCAGGTTTTGTTGTGGGTGCGTAGATTTTTAAACCTCCCTTTCAGGTTTGCAAGAGTGCAGACACACATTTTTTGGCCAGTTGTCAGATTACTCAATAGCAAAATCCAAGCAACAGATATTTGATCTGGGGAAGTGATAGTTGTACATAAGTTGCTAATTAATAGTTGTATGAATTGTTTCAAACTAACTTTTAGGATTTTCTTTGCAGCCTGTAGCTTTGAAAACATTTTGAAATACAGTCAGCTCATTTATATTTAAATATGTGATTATGGAACCAAGGTTGGATATATCACCTGGCTTTGGAAGGCTTCCATATTAAAGAGAGCTCACTGGCCTGTCAACTTTCTCTAAGAAGATACTGAACCTTAACATAGCACTGCCTAGACACTAGCCCACTAGAACCTACTTTACAGGAGCACCAAATTAATCTGAACTTGAAACAAGAAGATAAGATAAAGTTACTCAGTTACTAAGTTTTATACAGGCATGAGTATGGAATCTGGGGAATCCCTTTGACAGATGCATACAGGGTTTATGTTTACGTCTCAAGAAAGCTCTTACTGTTAAGCACACGAAATGGTAAAATATTCAATACATTTTTTTCCACTAAACAGTTAAGTTACAGAACATTTGATAGTATGCTTATTGATTTTATGTATGTGTTTATAAACCACAGCCTTTTATGTCACCTGCTCAGCCTGAAATTTCGAATTTCACGTTTCAAAGTTTCCTTAAATAAAAGCAACTGCTGCTCCTCATAGTCACTTGCAAGCAGGTAGCAAACATACATTGCCATTTTCTTATGCAAAGAAAAAGATAATTTAAAGTTATTTTTTTCTTTGCTGGGGATTTTCAATAAAATAAAAAGTTGAGAAATCTGTATCTGAAAACTAGTAGATAGTGACGTGTGTTCTGAGACTGTCCCAAACAGAAGTAGGAGATTATTTGCACAACAGAAGCAGAAGATTACTTGCACAGCCCTTGCAGAAATGCTTTTCCAGTTTACTATGTGTGTATTTGCACATGCTGAGATTATTGAATTAAAACCACAACGATGAGAAGACGTATATGATACATTTCTTATTGTAGTACTACAGTCAAAAACTAACCATGTTGCAGCAGTGTCTGACTAGACAGCTGTAATGGCACTGCTTGCAAAAACTTTAAATAAAACGTAATACTAATATATATAGTTGCCAAAGATGTATATTTACTCAGGATTAAAAACCCCATTATTATAAAGTTTAAGGACACAGACTGCTGATTATTGACTGTTTTTACAAAATACAGATTATTATGAACACATTATTATTAACCACAGAAGAAGAGTTTGTAGGTCCACATATATTTAATGTGATTTCATCCACAGAATAGCCATACATTATGGTCATTGTTTATATAGGTGTAGGTCAAAAATCTATACCACAATACTGAAATAAGTAGACTTATCTGTATGACAGGATTTGATAGCAAATATTATGAATAAATTACTTTTTCAGCTCTGTATTTTTCAGTGACATATCTTGGTAAGTAACTTAGTTAAATATATTTTTACAGAAAGAATTTAAATAATAATGTGAATTAAATACATTAAATGGCACCAGAAGTAATTTGGACATATCACTGGGAAGATCACAAAGCATTCAAGGTTATGTTTTAAATTTCTAGCCAGAATCAATAAATCTATCCTGGTTACTTTACAAGCATGATACATTCACTAGGGAAAGTTTTCTTTCAAGAACCAATTATTATCCACTCGTCTGCTAAAAATAACCGAAAAATGGCTAACCAGCTTAAATCTTAGCAGGAGGTTTGGATGCAAGGTTAATAGTATTAACACACTTTTCCAGAGAGTAAAAAATTCAAATTCAATTTTATAAATTCCACAGCAACAAATTATTAAAACCCTGAAGTTCTTAATCCAAAATGTTTAACCACCTTTTTTGATAAATCTAAGAGAAGGAGCTCTGACCAGTCTCCAGTTCCATGGAATAACTGCACAGCTCAACAGAAGAGTGGCCCAAGAAGGAAGAGGCTGAGAACTACCATTTCAGGAGGTCTACATCTGAGCACATCAAGATCACAGAAACATCTGCAGCTTCACCCCTTTCTCACAACCTGAACTGGACAATATTTTGAACAGCACTTTATCAAGAACTAAAGCAAGCTGCTAATGAGATATAGGACTCCTTGAGAGTTCCTATGTAACTGCAACTCTCGATGATCATTAGAAGTTGTACATTAGAAGTTGTATTTATCAGACGTCTACCTACTGCTCTTACCTAATAATTGAGGACATTTCCAACCCCCCCCCCCCCTTTTTTTTTTTTTTAATAATCACTAAGGCACCACAAAGGGCATTCATATGCTATTTTTCATCCAACAATTGCTTCGCAGAGATATATTAATATTGCTAACACTGTTCTGGACCTTTGGGAACTCAGGGCAAACAGATGCTCTAACTAGCCAGTCCAAAGTTGCAACAGAGCAGAAAAAGGCTGTGGATCATGTGCCTCTCTCTTTCCCCTTTCCAGTTTTACGTGCAGTTCCATGTTGAACTTAAAGATACTGGTCTCAGACTCCCTTTCTCCCATGTTTCTACTAAAATTCTGGGGGAACCAGAGCATCATTAGGACTCTTTATCAGATTTGCCTTTGGTAGGATGACTAGTCAGGGATTAACAGGCCAATTAGAGCCAATTTGGAAAAGGGTGATCAATGGTCCAAAAGAAAATTAGGAGTTAGGAACTCAAAACAAATTCAAACCTTCACGTCTACTGTGCAGTCTGAGAGCTATTCTGGAACTGCAGCTTAACTCTCCTTTCTTTTAACCTTAATTATCTTTTTCCGTATTGATCCTAGAAAACTATAAAGTGGAAATAATATAGATAGGACAAAAATGACAATATTTTGCCAATACTACTGTACCTGATTTTTTTTTTTTATTATTTTCACTACAAAAAGTGCAATGGCAAGCTGAAGTTTGATTTTAAATGAGTGCCAACAGCTCGGACTATGAGAAAAGCAAACTAGCAAACAATGAATTTTCAACTGACTCTACTAAGAAATACGTGAGTGAATCAGATATAATTATTCCCTTTATAAATTTTATTTGATGCCAAAATAGATAAGATACAAAACTCTTAGGCAGAAAACATTTAAAAATATTGAAAAATTAATTTATACATCGAAACACTAAAACTTGGCTAATACAAAAAATCTTGGCTGTTTGGTAAGAAAACATTTTTACCTGTTTCTAAAAAAAAAGCAGTTGATACTGCTGGTTTAGTGCAGGTAAAAATTGAATTTGGATAATTTCTTTTGACTCTTTGCAGTTTTGCTTACACAGCAATTTCATACTGCCTAATTTCAGGCTTTTAGCTTAGGGATGTGAGATAGATAGTTTATTAAAGATAAATATGAAGAACCCCATGAAAAAAAGAAAAAGAGCCATTTTTTATTTTGCATTTTTAAACTCTGGGTTGTGCCACTTGTGAATTATTAAACTACAGCTATAACCCCTTCAAGCAACACCTATATTTTTGTGATAAGGATTTCTTTATGTACAATTTACTTAGAAGTTTTGCTATCCCTCAGGATAAAGTCTGCTATAAATATGTATGGTCATTAGAGGCACACATGCTGCTTGCACTAAGTTTCACAGATGTCTTAGTAAAACTTGCTCAGAAGAAAAAAAAAACCACAACAGAGGAATGCTTTCATAAGTATTTTCTTTGTAAAATGAAAATCAGAGATGGTATATCAATGGTTCACTATCAAAATGGAAGGACAAATAACCTGGTGTTTTATAGGATTATAGAATCATATAATCATAGAATAGTTAGGGTTAGAAAGGACCTTAAGATCATCTAGTTCCAACCCCCCTGCCATGAGCATGGACGCCTCATCCTAGACGATGTCACCCAAGGCTCTGTTGATATGGATCAACCAGTAGGAAAAATAGGCTTTTTACCAAGCTGACTGATGGAAGATTCAGCAAGTAAGGAGGGCATCAAGAAATTTCAAGAATGAGACTGTAATTAAAATTATCTTGAAAACTACACAAATGGCTTAAACAGAATAGGATAAAATTCAACATGGACAAAAGAAAGATATTTTAGTGAGATAGGAATAATCTATGCTAAAGTTGAGGAAATTAAAAGCAAAAAGCAGTACTGAAGAAAAAGATTTGGAGGGTAGGTGACAGTTTCAACACCAGTTCAACAATGTCACTCTGCTGAGAGGAAAAGAAGAGAAAACCCCCTCACAACAGGCTATGTAGATATGCAGGTTCTCTACAGCCTGTGGAGTAACCTTTCTTTACTTTTCAGAGAAGAGGAGGCAAAATAACAATCCTCACAGTCCTAGATGGCTGGTGCAGTTTAAATTAATATCCACAGAGAATAGGACAAAAAAAAGATCATGACATATTTAAACTTCATTAAGGATAATTTAGTTTTAATGATAAGAAAAAGAGTCTAAAAAAGGTGAAGATAGTGAAGTGTTGGAATATGTTGCCTATGGAGAATACAAAACACTTCAGTTTTTATAAATAGAGAACAAATATGTTTTAAAACCAGACTGACAAACACCTGTTATAAATTTCAAGCCTACAGTTGAGCAGGTCACAGAATGATGGCATATTTGAGGCTGGACGGGACTTCTGGAGAGCATCTGGTCCAACCCTCCTGCTCGAGCAGGGCCGCCTAGAGACAGTTGCCCAGGACCATGTCCAAATGGCTGTTGAATATCTCCATGGATGGAGACTCCACAACCTCTCTGGTCAATTTGTGAGAGGGCAGAGCAGTCAGACCCTGAAGTTCGTTCTATCCCTAGTTTTCTAAACTTTAATGAAAAATTATGATATTTTTTAGATTTGACTTTAAAACTAAATGCTATTTTTATTTCATTCCACACTTAAATCCTTGTTTTAACATTTCATTTTCATGGTACAGTCTTGCTCATTTAGGAATTGGCATTCAGAAATTGCAGAGAAGACAAATCATGTCCCATGTTACACTGTGCTCTCAAAAATATTTAATAATCCCTCTCTGTAGATCCCTAAAACAAAATAATGAATTCACCAAGCTAACCTTAACCTTTATTCCTTAACCTTATTAACCTTAACCTTAACCTTTATTCCATTCTTGCATGGAATAAAAAAGCCTGTTTCTAAAATAAAATTCAATAATTAAAGTTCAATAAAGAAATCTGATACCCAAGAAGTATGCAAAGACATAATCTCTCAGCAGTGTTCCCTTTGAGAAAAAGTTATAACTCTGCAATTCAGATTTCACATTATGTACTCAGATTATGCTAATTCCTCACAGTTTTACTTTCAACCTCATGCATAAAGTACATTAGTCCTGTTGGTCAGCCTTGCGATGAAGAGAAGGCGGGTGTTCCAGTCATTTTAGATATCAAATGAGCTATTTATTATTTCCAGTGAACGGGACAGTACAAATCTTCTGCATACACATGTTACTAATTGCTCACAAAAGGTGGTGAAAAACTAATATTGAAAATTATAAGAGGTACAAAAAATAAGTGTATGTTGAAAAGTTTATTTTTCAAGTGAGCTTCAAGAAATTTTTTCTAACTCGATAAATGTTGGAGTTAAAATCAATACTCAAGTTTGAAAACCATCACGAAAAGAAAATGACAGATAGCTTTCAAGGAAGCATACAGTTTCTTCCTCACTTTTTAATAATCCAGAATCATGTGTGTTTAGAATTGACCTTGCAATTTATATCTAAATTCCTGACAGATCACAGGTGATTAACATCTCTGTAAGCATCTCTATCCTACCATGGTTCTGATTTAAGATATTCTGCTACATCCTAGAATACTTTTCCTAAATAAACTCCAGAAGGTAAATACTTAAGACAATAGCAAATGAGGGGTGAATGAATGTAAGAACATCAAAGGTTCTCTGAGGGAGCTGAACTACAAGAGAAGCTTTGAACCCAGGTTAAAATGTCACTGGGTGCTACCTGAGCACTGCGTTTATCAATTTAATTCCTCCAGAATCAACAAATAAACTTTGTGATAGAGGTAAAATTTAAACCTCTATTTCTTTCTTAAAGCTATCTTTGAAGTTACTTTATACCTTAATGTATAACTACCATTTTAGACACACATTTTGAAACATTTAAAAGAATTTCCCTCCAAAGTAATGAAAAGATGTAATCATACCAAATCACAGGCACACCTCCCCACAAAAAAACCCAATTATCATCAAATGGTGGAATAACAGTAAAATTATTTTTAATTTTATTAAGAATTTCAGGAAATAAATATCAGTTTTCTACTCAAGTAGTGCATCTCTCTTCCCAAGATGAATAGCAACAGGCATTAGAGAACTTTAACAAAGTAAATAACACTGCAAAAACTCAATTAATGACAAATTCACAGCACTAAACAATATTCCCAAATTTATCAGTCAACCTTTTAAAGTAAGAACTTAAAACTGCTTGTGAATCTAAGTATTAGTAGCTAAAGCCTGGCTTGTGTTCTTATTTGTACTTTAAACAACAAAGATTTCATTGGTACCAGTTTTTTGTACAGTAATCCATAACCGAGATGTGTTTCTAAAAGTCTCTCCCCCTAGTCACTCTCTTTACTGAGGTATCTAAACACTAATTTTTAATTTGTTAAGTCTTGGTACAATCCTATCCAATACAAAATACTAAGTCTCAAACCCTCCCTGTTCACACAGTGGAAGGATGGGCAGACAGCCCCAGTTATTGTTTTTCTTCTTCCCCTCCACTTTGACATTGTCTGAACTCCAGCAGACAAGAATACCAGCTTCTGATGTACAATGAGGAGGGCAAGGAAAGGGAAGGTCACTTTTCTCATGCTTCCCATAATTAGAAGAGGCAAAGAGAAAAAAGGGGCCTGTGACTGTGCAACTGTAAATTAGCAAAAGTCATATATTTTTCAGAAGATGGATGCATTGAATAAGTACAATGAATGGATAAATTGGCATTCAGGATGTTAACTATTTGGAAAGGGAACCAGTAGCAATTTGATTTACTGTGTAGAAATTTCTAGTGAGAATTCTTAGTTCTCTTAAAAAACCCAACTGGCTTGTGGGGTTTTTTCTCTCCCAGAGCACACCAAGAATGCTCCCAAGAGCTAGTGAATAAAGTAAGTTTTAAAAGTTTTGGTAACAGTCACAGTTTTAGTAACTCACTGCTATACTCAGGCATGTACATTAGCAGCATCAGCTACTGCATTTTCCGCTTGTTAAAGAGACTAATGACAAATCCTCCATAAAAACGTGGCTTCAACAGAATCTTATGATTTTGTGTTTGTAATTCTATTTCAGCCTACTGCCCTCAGGTGTTTGGAATCAAGTCAGCCAGGAGTTTAACTAGGAAGAATGTAAAATACACAGCAGTTGTTACTGAAACAGACAGACATGGAATTGACATTGAAACAGTAGATTTCTGGAATCTTGTTTGTTTTATACTATGAGGGTGGTGAGGCACTGGAACAGGTGGCCAAAGAAGTGGTAAATGCACCTGGCAGTGTTCAAGGCCAGGTTGGACAGAGCCTTGGGTGACATGGTCTAGGGTGAGGAGTCCCTGCCCATGGCAGGGGGGTTGAAACTAGATGACCTTAAGGTCCTTTCCAACCCAAACTATTCTATGATTCTATGATTCTATACCACTATGGGAATAAAAGAACACATCCTGCATCTTTGAAAGAGTGAAGGAGCTCAGTACCCCAGGCAATGAAAGGTAAAAGATTAATAGTGATAATTCTTAAAGAGCATGGCTAATTTCTCCCAAGTTGTAGGAATTGGAGTATCATGGTGGCCTGGAGTAGGGTACATTTAAAGAGTTTTATTCTATAGTCTGTCATGCTCAAACACCCCTTCCTTGGAGAAGCTGTGTTGATGACCAAAAACAGCGTAGTATGTTTGGTAACAGACTTCTAAAAAACGATGTGAAAATGAAGCAGCAAAAATCCACACAATTTAGTTTCTCACAACTAGTAATAAGAGAGAAGTTTATTAAAATTCATCTTCAGTAGTAGAAATTGCATTTTTTCTGCAAGTACCAAGGAGCGTGGCAAGTCAAGACTCTCCACAGAAGTCTTTCAGCCCAGATTCAATAAATATTATACTCACACACACTGTTATGAAAAAGAGCTTTTAAATTGGACACCACATGTTCAAATGCTGCCTTCTTGAACTCTGACAAGCTTTACTGTTTGGTATGATTTTCTGACAAAAAGCTTGTTCCAAAGCTCTTTAAGAGAGAGATCACTGAATTTTAATCCAAAGAGTTCATGGGCAATATATGTGCATTCCTGTTTGAGAAATACCTGGCAACAATGCTGTATAGCAATTCCAACCAGACTATCTGTGTAAAAGATAAGCAGATTTAGCCAAACATGCCTTTATCTAGGACTGCAACAAATACAAAGAATCCTGAAAAAATTCCAACTTCAGAAAAAAGCTGTTTATTTTGGAGCACCTATATCAATAACAGCAAAACATGCCACGAAGGTACTAACTGCTCATCTGCCTTACAAAATTGAAAAGGAATGTTTCGCTTTTAAATCTAAGAAGAAACAAAATAAAAGGAAATGAAAATGAAATGTCATATGCAGATCCACAAAAGGAATCTAACAGCTAATTAGAGAGCCTTTAATTTTCATGACCACAACAATTCAAGGATGTTATCATGTCTGAAAAATTAAACTGTTTCTGCCCTTTTAAAAGGAAAATTTTGTCAATATCATTCCACATCTTCTGATATATCCTAACCTTGTCATCTCAACTTCTTAATTTGACTTAAAAGTGGTGTTAAAATCTTTACACACTAAAGTTACCTTTTAAAGTAGAGCCACATATATTAAGCAGGAAAAAACACCAACCCAACAAGGATGCAAAAAGTTACATCTGCTTGGCTGACAGTTATGTGCTTGGTAAGGGGCTGATAACCTGCCCCAGCACAGAGCTGAAAATTGCACCCCAGAGAGCAGAGCTGGGAGCCAAATACCAAAATTAGAACTATCATGTTTTTTCCAGGTGAGAGACAGCCTTTTACTAGCTACAACTCTTTGGGTGTCTGTTCTATTAATTACTCTTTGGCTGCTGCTTTCCTATTACACTCTAATCATGTCTATGTGGACTATTTAGCATATTTCCACAGTTTTGTTCTTCTTGTGTGTTAGAAACAGGATGATACATTTCTGATTTTGTCTCAGCGTATGCCCATTCTAGTCACTAACATGACTATTCTGATTTTGCTTTTGTTCTGTTCCATGTTATTCCAACATCACAGTTTTCCCACTATAGCACTATAGCATATTTACAAACCACATCTCTTTCCTATCAACCTGGTTTGTTTCCATTTCCTTTATTTCTTTTTTTAATTATTTATTTATTTTCTTTTTTCCTTTTTTTTTTTTTCTTTTTCCTCATTCTTCAGCTTGGATTGCTTGGGTTTGCAGAAGCTGACTGATTTCTGATTACTAATATCAAATCTTGAAAAGAGAAATCCAAAGCTGTGCAACCTTTAGGCTTAATTCCCCCCTTCTACATGTAATATGATTTTATAAAACAAGCTCCTGAAAGTAGATCTCTCCAAATTCCATACACAAAAGTACACACTCTGTGAATCTATTCATTGTAATATTGCTTTTTACTACTGGCTAGTCAAAGTGGATATAGTTGGGGTGCTTAAATGGAAATAGTCTGATTGCTATACCTCATATAATAAACAGTGAGTGTTTCAGAAATGCAACACTAATGAAAATTTCATAGCTAACAAAGAGTAGGAAACAAAGGATACCTGCCACTGGAACCAGCCAAACGCCACCAATATACCAAATAAAACTTGGAAAACTTTTATTGACTAGCAAGCTCAGCATGTTGGAATAATAAGGAAGTTTGGAATTTCCTCTCTCATTTGGAGTGTCTTTGCAGAACTATCAGCTGGTAACTACATCAGACTGTTCTATGTATAGCTTTGTTGATTTAGAGAGGTCTTTAGAAAGCACACGCCCAGTGTTTTGCTTCACACGAATAACCCCTATGGACAAACTGCCTAGGACACCCGAAATTTGGAGAGGGAGAGAGAACATTGCTTTTAAAGTTTAGGTCATTAAAAAAGGATACTAACTTTCAGCACTATCAAATTGAGGTATTCTAAGAGAATTACTTTCTAGTTATGAAAGCTATTCCTCAGACTTCCAAAGAACAACTTCTTGCAACGCAAAGAACAGTTATGAAGAAAAGGAAGAGTGCATTATTTCATTCCAATCCCTACAATTAATGCAATTTATCTGCTTTATTTTTTCAAAATATACTTTGAGGTTTTTAATAATGTTAATTCATTTTCTGAACTGTTATTTTTGATAATACGAAGTGAAAGCAAATGGAAATATGAAAGCAAATGGAAACATTAAATAAACAATTGAGTGTTCTTCTTCAAATATTCCAAGTTATTTTAATGTTTCAATCATTTGCATTACAGAAGCACTTTCAGAGATGGGGCATAATAATGCCTTTCTTCAAAACACATCCAGGGAAAAAAAAAGATACGCTATTATTACTCCTTCTGAAATGGTGCAGAGTTAGAAGTTAGATGATTCACTTCATGTCACATTGGAAACTTGGTGGCAGAAGACCAATTAAAACTTGGTTATATGAAGAAAGAAATGCAGTCAAGTAATAGCTGCACAAGAACGTCATTAACAACAATGGTGGCTGCTTTGCATGGCAGTAAGTCATCTCACCCACCCAGCTTGCTTTCGTCCCTTCTTCACATACACAAATTTTGCCCAGCTGCGAATGGGAGAGGGTGAGCAAAGCAGAAGAGAATCAACACTGATTTCTTAATCAGTAAACACACAGTTCCGATATATCAACATTGCTAAAGAAACAGAATTCATGTAGCAATTCAATTATACTTTCTTCAGAAAATTTCTAAAAATGTTGAATGCAAAGCTGCATTTTGAACTGGATCCTGCATGATTCCTACCAGCCGCAGAGAAGGGTTTAGCATTCCTATTGCTGCTCAGCATTTCTGCAAATCTGCAGATTTTTTTGAAGTTACAGCAAGCTTCAAGGAAAGAAGTCACAGATCTACAGATAACAGAATGATTTCTGAAAGCCATTAGCATGACTTCTCCTTTAGCAATAAATACTGTGTGTATGATGAAGGGTTTACTTTCCCAGAAGTGCTTAAGGGACTTAAGATTGCACAAAAGGGCTGTGAAATGTGTTTCCCTCAGTTCTGGCTCTTTGGTTCCTGAAGCCTCAGGTCACATTCAACTCATAGTTCCTATCAAGCTTTTCCCAAAGGACTTTTGGGCTCCTGCAGTAGCCAAACTTCCCTGGAACAGGAAACTCTATTTACACTGATGTCTCAAAGCCTTGTGCTCATCCATAAAAGGGAAAAATAATACTTTTAGGAACTGTATTTTTCTTAACCTTTAAGAGACCACAAGTCTAGTCTAAAACACACATGCTGTAAAAGTGAGTTTTAACAAAACCAAGAAAAACTAACTCTGAATAAGTAACAAACTGTCATTCTCCTGAGGTGCCTGCAGCGTTCTGAGTGTGTGCAGTATCTTTACAAGATGTGGAACAGAAAAATGCAAAGTAATCTGTCAGTTTACAATGTCTCACATGAAAGAAAGGCCATTTATAAACATTAAAAGAATAACATGTTAATATCTTTTATCTGCATAGGTTTTGGTGCAGGATTTTATTTATTTGTTTGTTAATTTGTTTTTTGAATAGTAACTGAACAAACTTCTGTTTCAACTATACATTCATGAGGGAGAACCAAAGCCTTCTTTGAAGAAGAGCCCTTACAAGAAATCCTACCAGGAATTGAAAATAACACTCTTAGTGGCAATGTGACTCCTGAGCAGAAAGATCCTGTAAGATCTGCTTCATATGTGGTAAAATACAGCAGGCTACTGGGAAGGTGAAGTAGAAGGAGCGCCTTTTCCCTGCTTGTATTACATATTTCTGTTCCTCACCCCCCACAATACACTATCATTTCACAAAGAATGTATGCAACTTCCATTTGTCAAGGAGCTTTTTGATTTTTTTTTTTCTTTTAACTGTTGTTTGGCATATAGGAGAGTAATCAAAAAGTCAAAATGAGGATTCTTGTTAAAAAAAAAGACTCACTGTGACTTCATCTGAATCTTAAGATGCTTTTTAACTTAAAAATGTTTATCTTCACGCAGATGTGAGTTTTGATTTGCATTTTGATTACTTCAGCGCCAAGATCAAGCTTTCCTGCATTACTGCAGCTTATAATCACATCCTCTGCTTTTCCTTCCCCATAACATCTTTTGTTTACTGCTTTCTCTTTTGTCAAATCTAAAGCTAGTGAACCTGCCAGCTCTGAATGAGTTTCTGTAAAATGCCTAGCACTTTACAAACCATGTAAAATCAGAGCATTTGTCCTGGCCAGGATAGGTGTGCTGAAGGCTACTTTGAGATAATGAGAGAAATCCTAAAAAGCTGATAAAGTTTCTTGCATGAATGCTACTGAAAGTAAGCCAGACAGTTCAATGTTGCAGGCATCTGAGTTTCCATCCAAAAAGCCTGAACTGTGAACTTTGTATTCAGACTGAGATTTTGTTTTGAGAATGCACTGATGTTTTTGGTAGATTTTCAGTAGATGTTCCTTAATTAACAATACTCTCCTTGCAAAATCATTGCATCGAACTTAATATCTATTCAATAAAATAAGATACGATACTTTTTAGATTCTTATTCATATTTCCACAGAAATCTGCTTTCCAAATACAAACACATTTCAACTCCTTTGTTAAACTTCATTTAGCTCCAGCAAAGGAATTGAGGTGCAGATGGTGTAATCTGATTACAAAGTGAAATTGCATCTTTTAATCTAGCTGTAAACAACAATATGAAAGATAAAGGTGCTGTTGCAATAGCATATTCTTAGTGATGACATTATTTTCCTTGAGGTAAACTATTACAAATTCTGGTTTAAAGCTGAAAGTTGAAACATGCAATCACCTTGCTTACTAAGGATGGTAAAGAGTATCGGCATGACCTTTTTCAAATTACATTTTAATACAAGATCTTTAAGGCTTTAACTATGACTCCTCAGGTGGATAAACCTATTTAATTAGATTCCAAATGCTGGACAATTCTTGGCCTCAGACTAGAAGTCTGGAGGCATCACGGTTATATTCTAGGAGATTAAAGAAAGCAGAAGGACACAGGGGTTTTCCAGAAATTTCTTTCACTAATCACAAGGACTTGACAATGTAACATCTCTAATCTGTCATCTAGGAAATGAGTAAGGTCCTAAAAATAATTGGGAGTATCCCAAGGTGAATAAGTGTAGGTCTAAGAAAAAAAAAAAAAAATGATATATTATCTCTGTATAATGTTACTGGTTTCTTTACCTTGGCATTTGTCCATCTCTGTCTCGTTCTTGTACTGAATTCTCTTATCTGCCAGAGCCTCATCATCACCTCAATTCTACAAGCTCTTCAAAGAGGCTGGTTAGATTTTTCACTACTTCCTATTACTACATTCTTATTTAAAGCTGAAATGTAAGAAGAGATAAACTTACTATTAATAGCAAAAGCTTTATTAAAATGTTATTCTTCCTCCAGGTTTTAACTGTCCATAATATTGTGCACAAAACAAGAGTCATTTTTCCATTTAGATCCTTAAAAAAAGATTAATACATTTAATTCTACTAGATTGTTCTGTTTTACACTCATTCTTTGGACTTTCTGATTCTTTTCCTGATTTTAAAAAATAAACCCTATGATATCAACTACATAAATGGTATTCTCTAAACAGAGGCCTTTGGGTTTCAGTTGTAACCTACACAACAAACCTGAAAATGTATCTGTTTGATTAAATACACAAAGAGTGTTACTAATTTAAAGTTATAGTTGAGCATGTGTATAAGGCTTTGTTCTTTTAAAACTTAAGGTACATAACAGACTTGATTTTAATGTAATTTGTAGTTTACTTCCACTAAAACTACTACAAAACTCAAACATTGATACTGATTCAAAACTACTATATTACAGTGACAGGGGGCTGGGCCATCTAGTCTAGATCATGCTTTGACAAGAAACATAGGACCAGATGGTCCTTGAAGTCGCTTCCATCCTGGTATTCTATGATTCTGTAATTGTATGACGGAAAAACCCAATTAAAGTTGTACAAAATCTAACAACTTTTGCAAAGACTTACCTCTGTATTAATTTGGACCAAAACTATGGTCGTTACCCAACCAAACTGTAGATTTGCAATTTAAATCATCTAGCATTTCTCTGCCTCTGACTGAGGTATTAACCCTTGTACATCATAGTTCCAAATACATACTTTTCCATCCAAATAGGCAGTCATGGTATGAGTTACCTTTTGACTTCCTGCAATTGTTTTTATATGTTTTGAGTCACAAACCCACAAGTGTCTAAATCAATCACTTTTTAAAATGGCAATCGCTGCAATATGCAGAAAACTGTATCAACCGGCAATCACAACAAGCTAGTAGCTTGGGCTTCTGCATCTAAGTGTTCATCTATGAATAATTTTGCAGTTCATACTGTATTACCATGCACAGGCAAAGAGGAAAGGCATAAAAACCAACATATGTTTACTGGGAAGTTAACCAGAAATGACTAAATATTATAATCAATGTGCAAGTGTTGTGTTGACTTATTTTCAAACTTATCATGTACTGCATTTAGGTGGTCAACCATTAAACTGGCAAACAAATCTCTTCATGGCAACTAGACATTATGAGTCTTTTGCAAGAAGTGTATTTTAAGGAGGGACATTTATAATGAAAGGGTGGAGGTATGGAATGGATTTGTTTAAAGCTAGTGGCCAAATTCACAAATAACAGGACACTACTTCAAATTTTCACTAGAGATAAATTTGGAGTAGGGATTTTAGAGTAGTTTCAAGTATTCCATCATCGTACATAGAGAAGTGTTTTACTGGAGCCTTTTCAGAAATATGAGATCCCAGTAATTTCCTCTTCCCTTTATTCTCTCATTCATTCTTATCTTAATTTACAGTGATGCGTTTATAATAATAACTTCATGATACAGACACTGGTTAAGCAGCAGGAGCCATCTGAAAGTGACTTCATCTGTCACATGAAAACTGTCTTTTACACTAGTCCTTGACCTGAGTGTGGGAGGTAACACCAAAGCACGTGGTCTCACTGATAAACATCAGACCATAAAACTGGCATCCTATGTTGTTTCTAATTATGAAATATCCCAAGAACTATATAACCATTCTTTTTCACTATTATACCAAAAAAAGCAAAACTTAAAACAAATCCTGCATTTTCTTCTTAAAATCTTTCGACTCTTAACTGACCGGAAATAGTAATGTCTGACCACTTCCCTTCCTGACTTGACTGTAGAGGTGAGTAATACTCAGGTCTATAATGGTTTTGACAATCACACAAATTCTGTAGAAATTATTATTTCCCCCATGGAAAAAAATATTCTGTTCCAAGGGAGGAGCTCTAACTTGAGCAGCGTAATACAAGCTTTTCCTTTAAAACCAGAAGTTATGATCCTTATGAGCAATGATTTAGACACATCTGTAGAAGTCTGTGAAAATGTACAGCAAAACTCTGTATGCAGTTATACCAAGGAAAATGTGAGGGTGGGATACAAACTCTCATCACTTTTCTAATAGTTATTAAAGTGTGTGCTGCACAGATACAGGTAATAATTCAATAATACTAGTACAGCAGCTGGGAACCACAATGAACATGAACTTGTATGAGTAAAAGAAATCCTCATTTCAGAATGCTGTGACCTCAATTTATGGAAGATTGAAATGTGGTACTTGCAAATGCAGCTACAACAGAAGCCACTATCTGAACCAGGGACAACTTTATGCTGCCTGTGCAGTAGGGGTGCAATATTTTGCCTGTTCCAAAAGAGATGGTTTCCAGAATCGAACACCTACTGTTTTGCTGTCTGCTGCTGTAAGCAAGACAGAAAACAGGCTTTATAGGTGGCTGCAGTCTATGTGTCCACCTCTCCCACCCTTTTACCTCTGGTGTTATCAAATCTCCTTTTTCTTCATAATAGGAATTTTTTCTTTCCCTTCCTTCCTAGCAGCCCAGGAAGTTAGGACCAATACAAGTCTGGAAGGAAACGTTAGGAAGTGCTAGAAAAGGTAAAGATCCTGTATCTCAGCTGAATGAGACCAGAGGACTCCTATTATATCTGTCTGTAGCCTCCCCAGAGTTTCCATGGCCCTCCGAAACCCACTGTCCCACACACCTCTTCATCTTCATTCTCTGAAATACCAGCTGATCACTTTCCCTTCCCATATGAAACTCTGATTTTCCCAGTCCAGAGCTTCAGAGTCTCCACCGATGCCTCCTAAGAAAAGGAGCTAGTCGCAAATATTACTCATATATTGAAATGGACTCTACAGAAGGAACAAAAGGAAACTTGTCCCCCTGAATTAAATTAATTCATGTTTCTGTAATCTGGTCAATATAGATTAATTATTCAGATGATAAGTACCACATCCTTTTTATGCTACACAAGTATTTCTCTGTAGGCCTTCTAAATATGGTTCTGATTTTGACATATATCCTAATGGGGATTTCAGTCATATATGTATTTATTCTTGCAGAATGTCATGCATATGATCAAGCAGTAAGACAAGAAAGATCTAGAGAACTACAGTTTAGGCTTACGCATACAGAAGACTGCTAATTACACTGTCAGAATTTCAAGAAGGAAGAACTTCATAGATCAGTGGAAAAGCTCTCTTTAAGTCTTCGTTTAAGAGAAGTTTTCATCTAAGAGAAGAAGCATTATAAGTCTTCAGACTGAAAAAAAATCAAACCAAAATGATGCCAAACTGCTTTACCGATGTAATGAAGTCTAGATCTAACTTGTCTCCTGAGAAATGCTCACGGCTTCCCACAAGGCAAACTTTTTCATTTAGACGGTGAAGCTGGAAAGTCATAGCCACAGTTTCTCACTCATCTGAGCAGACTTGGCTATTAACATGCTTCAGCAAAGAGCTAAACTCTTTCGCTATCACTGGCCTTGCACATGTGAGAGTTACAGACATGTCTGCATGAAGCTGGCCAGCAAACCAACTTATGATGTCCCTACTATGACAGGAAACCTACATATCTCTGAACATAGTAAATGTCCATCCATTCCTGAGTTTATCTTTTCAGGCAGATGATAGACATACAGTCATTAAACAAACTAGCATTACGTATGTGTTTAAAATACAAGTACAGAAACAAAAATGTAAGAGCTCTTATGGTTGTGAACGACTTCTCCACTTCAAAGTGACGTTAACATTGTAGTCTGAGGATCCTTTATATTAAAGATTATAACTGGAGATTATAACAAACAAATGTGGTGTGGCAGCTGGTGAGCTGGAAGCAGCCATGGATGTGACCTTATGAATGGTTTTTCAGTCAACTTTCAAATTTTCTTCTTCCTGCAATCAGATTTGCTTACTGCACAGAAATCGAAGGAAAAAGTTCATCTTTTTAACTGCTATTGATAGAGCCTATTACTCCATTCCACCAGGAAGATACTCTACCAGACACACATCTAGTTCAAATGAAGCTGAGAATCTGGCCCATCATATCACAATATACACACACGCATATATACATGCATATAAAAATAATAAATTCAATTTTCTATGTCATCTGTGTCTTTAAAATACACCTATACTAGCCAGTTATTCATTTTCTAAATTAAAATGAATGTGAATTTCTTTAACATCTTACAGAAATTGAGACCAGATTATTCCTCATCAGCAACAGGCATGTAACGCACTTTAAGAGCAAGAGACAAAATGGTGTCAGAAACGTGCATGACAGACGATGTCAAGCTTGTTCTCAGGTTTGTCTTTTTTAAGATGATATGTGAAATAAATGTTCTTTTCTAGTAGGTTTTTTTACCTTTTCTACCCATAAAATTTTTCACATGAAACAAGACTTTGTAACTTCTCAAATCCTTAGTATAGTTAAAATGAAGCCAAAGAACAGAAGAACGGATTTTAAATATCCTGCTTCCTTTAGGCATAATTAAAATTGACATTTATTGCAAAAAAAATTAGATTATTAAAGAATTTATATTATTTTTACTATAAGATTTTGCTAGTGTTATAGAACCTGAAATAGCAGCTTATTCTCTTTCCCTGTATGACTCATGATCTTGTCGATCATGACAGAGGAGACTAAAAATACAATACATTACTGCATGCAGTGTCTGTAAATCCCAGGAAAGAAGTCTCTTTAGACAGTTATACAGCTAGTCTGGCGACCAAGTGCTGGTGAGTGTGTCAGCGAGCGGCTGGAAAGCGGACAGTTTGTGCTGCTGCTCTAAGGACAGGAAGCATGGAGAGTTTCTGCAGCGGTGGTTGGCCTGAGATAATACCATTGTATAAGCAGGCTGAGCGGCCTCTCCCAGCGCTGGGAGCCCAGAGCCTGGCGTCTGGCTGCCTGGCCCCCAGCCAGGCCGGCCCTGGGCTCTGCGGGGAGGGTGGCTGGCCCTCCGGCAGCTCCGCGCACAGCCTGGGCCACACCTCACCTTGCAGAGGAAATCTGGCGAGAGCTCCAGACTTTATGACTTCTTCTTTATGAGCCCCCTCTTTTTTTTTCTTTTTTTCCACTTCGCTCTGGTGGTGGTGTTCACACTGGGCTCTCAGGGAACTATTTAAAGCTGCAAGCAATAAATGAGCTGATGACAGGATTATTGGGGAAAGTTGTACTTTGCTACCCCAAAATGTGCGTTATATTCCTCTCACTTTTTAAGCGGTGGCAAATTACTATCACCACCACCCATCATACAGAAGAAGTATTGGAGGCAGAAGAGGCAAGTTCTCCCATCTTTTTCATTTGTATTTAATTCTACCAGGTTTATTTAAGATATATGTTTAAAGCAGACATTGTTCTTAACACACAAAGGAGTTCAAGGATGTGGCATCAGTGTGTTCCCACCCACCATTTGCTCTGATGGTGTCAGATTCTCTGCAAAAAACACATGCAAGTCCCAGTGCAAGTATTGTGCTGGTTGTATTTTTAAATAAAGTCTTTCAGTAATGGTAAATCAAAGATATTCAGAGTTGAATAAAAGCTTACCCTTTACAAACTCTATGTGAAAAAAACCCAACCCAAACGTTAGCATCTGCTATCTTTTTTCCACAGAAGCAACATTTTACAGTCCAGGCAGCTTCCTCAGGAGCACCCATCATATACCTTCCAAACATATATTTATACATACAGATGAAAGCTCACCATGCTGGATTTAAGGATCTCCTTAAGCATTCTGCCGAAAAGGCAGCGAACGGAACAACAGTAGGTACAGCTATTCCTGGTTTTATATTAGCATGAACTAATCTCTCAGACAGTATGTGGTGTTTCTTCATAGCTTAATTTTATCATAAAATAACAAATGTTTCAGCAGGTGAATTACCTTCCTGTACTTATTTTGTAAGAATATTTTATAGGACCCTATTATTAAATAATACTTTAATTGGTATAGCAGCAATATTTGAGACAGCACCAATTCTGGCTAGCTACATAACTGTTGTTCACTTTACTTTTGTAATATTATTTTTTATGAGTTTAGTAAGTAAAATCACTATAGCAGCAAGACTTCAGTTCCTTAACAGCATATGCAAAGGTGGTCTTATGTTGAACGCACTACACTTAACCTGGATCTACAGAAGGGCTGTGCAGAGAAAGACCTTGTCCACGACAGGCATAATCCATGTACTGTGAAATACCAAAAGTCCCAAAATTCAGACTGTTATGGATGAGTTTAATGATAGGTCACATTGTGAGACAAATCTCAAAAATAAACAATGTCACTAGACTTAAACTTAATGTTTAAAAAACAGAGGGCTTACTTGTATTTTGAATTTTTAACCTCTAGGATGCACATTTTCAAGCTGTTCTATAATCGAGAAAGTGAGAAGAATATTTTAGTATCACATCATATTTTTTAAGTCACACAACATTCAGACGAAAAGGTTGCAAAGGAAATCAAAATAACAACTTATTTAAAGTTTGGGTTTCTTAAAACAGTTCAGATATATTCTAGAAGATTATAATAACAAGTGAACTATCTCATGTTTCTCAGCCAAACCAATTTGTGCATCAAAACCCAACTCATTATAAAAGAGGTAAAATTTAAAATAAATTATTTTGTTGCATGTATCAACATATCAAAGTACTTAAAAAGTGATGTATCAACATAAAAAAAAGAGAATTGTGAGTAATTCTTGACAACCTGACACATCTTAGAAGTCTCATTTTTGGAGATGGTTGCTCAAAAAAACCCATTGCTTATTATTGAACAATTAGAAAAATAAACTAGTATACAGGTTTCTTCTGATTCCTTTAAAGGTTTTAGTAGATAGGAAGTCCCAAAGGGTTAACCTCTTCCTTGTGACACCTATTGTTTCTATGCAGTGACAATACAGAAAACCTGGTAGCAGCCTAGACATGACCCTGTAGTAACCCTGCTGCATGCACTTCTCTAATTGTCTCCTTTGGACTGATCCAACTGCTTGTCCAAAGATCCAGTAAATATTTGCATGCACAGAGTAAGGTAGTGGCACTTTCCGTGTAGAGCTGGTAACAAGACACAACATCTCAGCTCTGTGTCAACAGTGAAAAACAAACAGTGGCTGCTAGTGGAGGACACCAACTTTCATGCAACAGTCAGTGCTCAGGTACTCATGACCGTGACCTACACACTTTATCACACTTCGATCTGCATTGTGAAAGCAGAGACTACAGTGATGGCTGCCCAAAGTGTAGCCTTGCGGGCTCGCTGGTCCCAAAGGAGCCTTCTTGGTCCTTCTCTCTGTGTTTCTTCCCAATCTATTTCACCACTTTATGCAGGCACAATAGAAACTACATGAGGGAAGAGGAGATACATCTGTCTAATTGTTGATCTCAAAAACATGTGCCAACTCTAAAATTCAGCTTGAAATACAAAGGCACACATGAGGTTTGCACACATACTGTGTTCATACTGTTTGCACTCCTACTGTGGTAGGAGTACAAGGAATTAGGCAGCAAGAGGCACTATAAGCTTAATCATCGAACAAATTAAAATGCAGTCAAATTTAATGAAACTCCTGAATACTGCATTTTACCACGTGCACCTATTTTTCTGTCCAGGAAGAATCCTATTTAAACAATAGCAGCAATGTTTTTTCTAGCTGAGCTCAAGCTCCTGCTCTGCCTTACAGTTCTACCATCCGCCCCAAACAAATGCAGAATAACTTGTGCTGCAGTAAATTATACGTTCCTGAAACAGTATGAAATACTTTGCTGAAGGGAAACAGCTCTGTACAAGAACTTAAAATACGGGCTTTGTAGAGTCAAGAACCTATCTAACTAATCTGAGATAAAAAAGAATTAAACCCAGGTCTTGCATATTCCTTAACTAAGACTTCATTAACCTTTATTAATTGTCAGTTTTTCGTCAGCCTCCTGCAGAAAGCACTTTGGGCTGCAGTTTCATATTGATCTGCTCATATACTACTTTTCACCAAGGGTCCACATGGCTAAGAATCTTAATATCAATGTTTTAAAACTATTAGTCTTGATTTGAAATAGAGGAAACTGCACTGTCAGAGGGAGGTCAGAAAATATTATCCTTTTACCTGTCCACTCTATTTCATTTAAGTAAAGTGAAGATTTTCATGGTTTGACAAAAAACAAAACCTAGCCCAGGCTAAGGACAAAGACAGACCAGGTTTGTAAAACTCCAGTGAAACCCTTGTAGTTTTTGGCAAGTTTTGGATCTCTACTGGGGCAACTCCAAAAAGGCATTTTATTACAATGCATTGCACAGACCGAGTGATGATGCAGACTATATTTGTATAGAATTTGAAAGAATATGAAAGCCAGATTCTGTTCTATCCCCTTCTACAGAATCTATTAAGAGCTGCTTGCCAAACCATGCAGAAAGAAAACAAAAAATCCTCAGCAAAATAGGTAGTTTTCCAAGAGACAAGAGCTTGAAAGAAGGATTTAGGAGCCATAATCAAGTAAGAGAAAAGGTGTAAAAATAAATATTTATCATCAGCTCAAGAAGGATTAAAACGGTAAGTAGTTGGAATTCTTTCATCTCTCCCCTTTTACTCATGTAAGTCTCAGCTAGAGCATTACAGGGTTCAGGTGTGACAGCTTGAGTGATAATTTTAGAGCAAAGGGGTTAGCAAGGGATTTTATGATCAGTGTCTTGCAGTGGTTGGTGGCTTCAAGATTGTCAGGAAGTAACATGCTAAAGAGCAGAAATCAATATTCACATCTGCAAGTAACAAAGATCACATGGCACTTTAGAAGGAACGAAAACCCCTGCAGAGCACATGACAGAATGGGATCAGAGCAGAACTTCAGCACGTTTTGTGATTACAATTTACTCAAAAATTCTTTACTATGAGGGTGGTGAGGCGCTGGCACAGGTTGCCCAGAGAAGTTGTGGCTGCCCCATCCCTGGCAGTGTTCAAGGCCAGGTTGGATGGGGCTTTGAGCAACCTGGTCTAGTGGAAGGTGTCCCTGCCCATGGCAGGGCGGGTTGGAATGAGATGATCTTTAAGGTCCCTCCAACCCAAACCATTTTATGGTTCTATGATTCTACAACCAAGGAGCAGTTTGTTAAATGAATTTTCTTAATACTTCTCAAACTGTAGCTGGACATCAGAGTCCAGGTTTCTCTTGCATGTTCCCAAGGTTTCCCTGGGCTTCCTCCTCTTGTCAGCATTGCTTTCTGCTCCTCCATGCCCCCAGTCTTTCTGCTGCCCCCTCACTCATCCCCACACACTTCAGTAGTGACTTGTGCTCCAGATTTCTCCAGTACTACTACCTCTTCCACATCTGCCCCCTAGTAGGTTCAGCAGCATCAGCAAAAAGCCCAAGCTATTAAGCCCTCTTGTGGACTGTTGCAATGGGAGCAAGGAAAGTGAGATGCACAGAAAAATGATTGACCTTGGGGGGACAGTGTGGAACCTTGACAGCACTGGATTTTCTGGCTCTGGAAAGTGGCATGCTATTGCAACTTTTTAAATTACTTTATAGTCTTTTCACTTAAACAGCAAAAAATTCCTACAAATTCTCTTTCTGCTCCTAAATAATTTCATACATTTCTTATTCTCTTCCTCTTTTTACAACTGTCCTTTGTCCCCCCTCCAGCATTATGGTCTCCCCATTACTGTGCCGTCTCTTTTTTTTTTCCAACTCTTTGCAATTTAACTTGCCTTCATTTCTCCAGGACTTTAGAAGGAGGAGAAGAAAAACATGAGAGCTGTCTCTGCCCAACTTATGTAGCTCAAGACTAGTTGCAGAAAACCCTCTGATACTGAATTTTGTGGCACACACATAGTGGCAGAGAGTCTGACTATGTTAGCTTAAAATTTAGTGAAAATTACTAACATCTAAAATTCCTTGCTTTTTTTCTTATGAGAAGTATAAGAGGTATAGAGCCATAGTGCTTCTCTGCCTTCCTCCAAACAAGTGAAATGTCAAGTCCTTGTGCCAAATAACATATCTGCTAGATTATTGCACTTTAGTATTAATTAAATACCGAAACACTGCAACATGACTGAAGAATCTACTTTTTCCAAATCTCGTCATCAGAAGATTCATTATATTCTGATCAAATGAAAACAAAAACCAAAAACCAAACAACCAAACAACCAAACCAAAACAAAACAAAAACCAAAAGACCCCCTGCTCCCAAACCACAGAAATCTCCCCACCACGAGCCAGAAACTCAGAGGAAATTTTCCATCCAAACTATTTAATAATGTTAACATGAAGATCATAACTTGGGTGATTATGGGCACCTGGGTTGGGGCCCGAGAAAGTGCAAATTGTGATCAATTCCAGTGTGATCACTGTGCTGTGATCCAAGAAGGAAATTCCAGAAGAAAATTCCAGCCAGAAAATAAAATTTCGGGTTCTCTGCCCATTCATATATATGACCTGCAGGGCATTTTTTTTTCCTTTAATGCTGCAGCCCATATCGAAAATGCAGATGTTTTTTAAAATCTTTGTTCAAAACTTCACATCTTATTTCTCAGAAATAAAACTAAAGTGTTAGCAATCTTATAAGATCACAAGATACTTAAGAAGAAGCATAGCCTTGATGTGACCTGAACAGCAGCAAAAGCCATTCTGAAGTCCTGGACTGTAACATTGCCTTTCCCCTTCTATTTGATCTCACGTAAGAGAGAAGAGGGGAAGAAACTGAAAAAAAAAAAAGCGGTTTGTAGTATGATGGCAGAAGGGAAAAACCTGGAACTGGCCAGTCTCGGAAAAGGTGCTGTTGCGCTAGGAACAGGTGAATTCTGAATGCCAGAGCATGGAGTGGGGCTTGCAGGGTGTCTGTGCTTCCCAGGAAGTCTGTATCTGGAAAAAGGAACCAACAGTAAAATGAAAGATGCAATTGTGCTGATTCACTAATACAGAGGACAAAGCTGCATTTGGGAAGGGTGATATTTTTTAGTAGAAAATATTCCTATTTAAATAAAAATAAAAAGAATAGCACAAAAGCATAACAAGATAAGAGAAACAAGGGAAACATACTTTCTTTTTAAATGAAGCAGAACCACAAGAATGCAACTTTGAATTATGGTTTAGGTGATGAAAAAATATTTGCATGTCTAAAGGCTAAAATAATCACTTAGAGGATGTATATCTTCTGCTCTTCAACATGATTCCTATGAATTGAGACAACCCTCTACTCAGACCATATCCTTGCTTAATGTAAACCGAAATAAACAATACCAAATTTGTAACAGATCTGTAATAACAGATGATGATCTCATTCTATGTGCACTGCATATTTTTATATCCTTTGTATATCTAGCTATAGGAGCCATACTACATGCACTTGCTTTCTACTGAATAGTAACTGGCTTTCAGTACTTTATTTGTGCACTGAAATCAGGCAAGGGGGAGGCTGACTCACATACTTGCTGATAGACATTGCAGCATTACAATGTAAGGAAATAAAGTAATGCAGGATTAACTGAAATCTTTTTAGAGGCACTACTCCAAGTTGTCTATTGCTCTAAGCAGCACCTATAATGTGGCAGTGCCAATTTACTCTTTTTGCACACTAAATGTACAAGATTCCAGGGCTGTTTCTTTTGTTACAACATTCACATTTAGAATTATATGCATTAGTTAACTTGCCAGATATAAGCTGCATACTATCCTTCTAGCCTGTTTTCAGTTGCACTGGAGGTAAATTCTTAGGCAACAAAAAACCTAACAGATTGAAGATATATATGAATTAATACTCATTTTGCACAGTATATAAATGGGTCACAGCTTACCGCAGTTCATGTCTAGCAATTCTCTAATCATTAATTTCATGATTTTTGTCCTATAACCAGCACCATGACATAGCTGTAGTGGGTAATCAATCTTTTTTTCTATATCTAAGATATGGCATTGTAAATGTTTTATTCTTAAAAGTATTTTTCTTACGGCAATTTTATTTTAAAATCTTCTCACCAAAAATAGTGACTTTATTGACCTGCTGCAGTTTATTTTGAACTTTCGTGTATCTGCCTACATTCTTTTCAGGACATGCTCATCACAGTTTTGTCTTTGAGGTCTGGTGAAACTTGAAAATACTTTACTACCCAGTAGCACTGCTGGTACAAAGGCAATCTTCTATCAGAATATTTATGAACTTTCATTTTTTGTATTTGTTATCTCCAGTTAATTTCTAGTTCAGACGCACAAAACTCCAATTTCTTAATTTCACCCTAGAGAACACACACTCTCCTCCCTGTTTATGTTAAATAAGGTCATAGATTTGTTTAGAAAAGATGCTAATTTTGCAGAAAAAAGCAAATGGTCCCATTTTCATATTCACAAGTATTCTTTACAGGAGATGATGCTTTGCCTAGTCAAGGATACCTATAGTAGCATTACTCCTACTTGTTTATACAATCCTCCAACAGTAGCAACATGTGCAAATTTTTGCCCAGGTACATATAGAAATTTTGGCACGTTTAATATAAGCAGGCCTGGTCTTGTGTTCTCAGTGCAGGCAAGTCTCCAACAAACCAGTGAACCGGCAATTTGCCTGGATAAAAAAAATGCATGGTTTCACTACATTCTTACTTACTTACATACTTGCATACGGAAAGAAGAGCTGAAAATCCTCACTCAGAGTTTAGTTCTTACATTCTCAGCTTTTCAATCCAGCTGAATAGATAGCTTGATGTGTCATACGTTTCTATGAGCTCCTCTCTCAAGAATTTTAATGAAAAAATGAGACCACAGGTCCAAAGTCATGAGGCTACAAGAACCTATTTTCAATTTTACAAACAGAACTGCTGGAGACACACCGAAAATACCATTCCCTAGCCTTTACAAATTACCATCAAACACAACTGCAGGAAGAAGACAACAGATCAGCAGCCACCACCCCAAAAAATAATCTTCACCCTGCTCATACCAAAGTGAGCATGCTGACATTTTCATGTGGTTGACTAACTTTTCTTTATGGCTACCATAAATTCAACTTGTTATAATTACTGTCAATAAAATTAATGAAATTACAGGCTGCTCAACAAAAGGAATATCAATCTGTAGCATTTTATTAGGTCAGTAAGACCTCCATTTATCACTGGTACATTTTGTGTAAGGCAGGGATTTGGCTCTAGATTTGTAGCTGTTGTAATTTCTTAAAGTTACATTCCAAGATCTTAGAAACATCTCATATACTGATTCTGCTTGCTTGATCAAGAAAAAGCTTCTCAAATTAAGCAGAACTTCTGAAACACTTTCTAAAGACTTAGAACACTTTTGGTCCCAAGCCAAATGCAAAAAAGAATAACACTTAAAAAAACAAAATGCAGCAAATTTTCAGTAACTGATGATTTGGAAAAGCATCTTAACTATAACCCTTCCTAAAAAGGGTTGTAAGGTCTTCCACTTTGGAGCAGCAGGCATGAAGAAGTCCATACCACTCTAGTTTCCTGTTTAATATATAACAGTAAGGAAAATGCTGCATTTTTTTTTCATTTGTGATATAGTATTTTCTTTTTTATAATTAACCTGAAGTCACACAAAGACTTTCCAATATTTAAAAAACCCATGAGCAACGCACATGTAAAAGCAAAGCAACACATCTGTGTTTTATCTTCCTGTGTTACATGAAGAAAATGGTTCTTGGTGATTCCATGATAAACTAATAATAGAATTGCTTTACAGATACTTTGACACTGGCTGGTACTCTGGTGTCAGAATCTAATTCTTGACTCTGTAACAACACTGACAATAGGAAACATACTGGAATTTCACTTTTGAAACTTCGGCTGATCTTACTTTCAAAACCACTTGGATTATTTCATAACCTGTCTTCCATTTTCAGCTGTGTTCTAGGCATTGAAGAACTCAACTTTCACTGAAAGTCGAAGGGTCTTAGACTTTCTATTCAGTGAAACCACAAGCATTACTCTAAAAAAATATAATCCCACAACAAAACCCAGTTAAACAAATAGCTCTGCAGGTTGTACTGTGTAGTCAAGCTTAACAAAAAATATTTATTTACTTTCTAGAATTTTCTGACCTTGCTTTAGTAAAAAGCCAATTTTGACAGGTTATGTCTAATGATCACAAGTTTCTGTCAGCAGTCTGGGCTCTCAGTGAAGCAATCAGCTGCTGTTCACTGGAATGATAAAGGCATAATCCCATTCAGATTTTTTTTTCATCACTGTAGCTTACTTCCATTTCAGGCAGGCTAAACTGAATAACACAGACTGCCTACCCTAAAGTTCTGTACTGATGCAGGTACAATGATGGAAGTAAATGGGATAGTACTTTGTGAAGATATACTGCCATGTGGAGTTTCTTGCCTCAACACAAATATCTCAAAGCCAATGACTGCTGAAACTAGTTTTTTATCTCACAACTTCATTGTAAAGAGATATTTTTTGCCACTCATACATGGAGTTATACAAGATGTATAGAAGCCCTCTTGTTTAATTGAGCAACAGAAACATAGGGATTTAAAACAATAAAAACTGGGGTGAGTTGAAATGTTTAATAGCATTTTTCACAACACTGTAACAGGCTGAAGTTTAGTATAATGTGCCATCAAGAATTTGTGCTAAAAATCTAGGTATGTATGTTCAGGCACTGAAATAAAGTGAGAGATGTATTCCTCTTCTTTGAATGGGTTTGAAGAGAAGAGATGAGTCTAGAACTCTGTCATCCATTTGGAGGATGTCTTATATGTGCAAATACAACAGTTCCACTAGATATACTGCTTGCTGCACATTGGCAATACAAATCTTTTTTTTAGGGCTAGAAAATATGAGCCCTACCATTTACTCCTTTTTGCGTTATTAACACACCCCAGAAATTATATCTACTTTCTGTTGCACATATCATTTAGCTAAGGAACAGCCTGTTCTCTTCCAGACCCACACCTTTAGGATTAGAAGGAAAGTCTCTTTTCTCACTTAGCAACACTGTCTGCAAGTAGTACATCAAGTATTAACACTCCCTTTTCAGACCAGTCACAAACATAATGAATGTTAAGAAAGCGAAGTAGATAAGGACTTAACAAATTCACACTGCATTTTGTGAAGGTTGACATTGCAAGCATCCCTTTTAGTAATCACTGGAATAAGGTACTTATTTCTATGACGTGTTTCCCAGGCGAACTTAAAGAAGCCAGGCATTTAAAAATATTAAAGCATCACCTAACCTAGTTGTATGTAAAATTACCTGCTGTAGGACAGGATGCTGTACAAAACTGAGTAAGGATCACTAGTGTCCTGCCTAATCACAACAGAAGCCATGACTGCAGTTGCCACAGTAATCAGTATTTCGTAAAAAAAATGCAGGAAAACTGATTTAGAAATACAGGGACAACAGATAGTTTTTCAAGCAGTAAAACCAGAAAGTATTCTATTAGAGTAAAATACCTGATGTTGTACCACGAAAATCACTTATTGGAACAAATAATCTCAGAGGCTCCTTGTATGAGGAGCTAACCAAAGGTGATGACCAGAGGACCCATGACAAGCAAGCCATCTCTTCTCTCATGACCATATGCCTCTCAACTGCAGCAAACCAAACCCTCCTTTATTCCTAGTTTTGGAATGCTACTGGCACAGTCTCTCCAAGGAAACATTAGAATTATTTGTCTTTTGTTTTTCAATGTGTTCCTCAACACTTATTCCAGGTGAAACACATTTTAAGGCACTAAGAAAAGGACTTTTCTTAGGTTTTGACTTTACATCTTGGGAGAGTTTGTCAAGCAAGATGACATTAAAAAGTGCTAGGTTATGTCCTCAGATATTTATTCAATTTAGAACAATGAGGTTGTGCTCGGAAATTATACCTGTCACTAAAATATGCCTCCTCCTGGTTTAATGCTGATTCATGGCACAAGACCCAGTTTCAAGATTACGTCAAAATGACAGCAGTGCTTTTTAAACGACAGGTCAACTAAACCTGAGTGATTTTAGTGAAATATAGTTATTTGTAATCTTCCTCAAAACTTGCTGGGTTTTATATATGTGCTTTTAAAGAGAATACAAAGCTTTTATAAAGCGTTTTCCTCCTGCTGAAGGAAAACCAAACATCTTAATATGGAAATCACTTTCTGGTAAGTTAGAAAAATGTGAAAAACAGTGAAATCGTGGGGATTTTATTGAGTAATTATCTCTACTCCCAAGGTAGCAGCACTTCGTAGACCTGGTGAGAGGCGAAGTGAGAGAACTCGTACAAATGGAAAACAAAAAATTTTTATTCCAGAAAGTTTACAAAAAAATAGTAGGTCATAATCACTTTATAGCAAGACACTTTTTTAATTAATCTTTTGTTTTCATCCAGGACTCTTATAGAATCATAGAATAGTTTGGTTTGGAAGGGCTTGTGTTATGAGCTGCTTTGCTCATCACTTCTAAAGTTATGAAGATTCACAAATATTTTGACTTTGAGTGCAAAATACAATTTTGCAGTTGTCCTGCAAATTCTATTGAAGAATACTTTAGGTAGATGAAACACATCTTTAATTTTAAATCCCTCTATACATTTTCACTATTTAAAGAAAATTCACAGTTCTTTTCAAAGTTCAGATTCTTATATACCATGAAGAACATGTTGAATCTAATACAGAATTTGCATCAGCGCAATTCCAATGCTGGTAGTAAGCCATTTTCTAAGAGCCCTTCTTCTGAAGACTTGTGCACTGGGTTGCTGAAGCTGGTTCTCTAAAGAGTCAGACTGAGGCCCACATGAGGCCTGAGCTGAGTGGAGGAAGATTCCTGACCTTCATTTTCACCTTAATTATGCTGTGAATGTCAGGCTTATAGAAGAGGGCAAACTAAACACAATTATTACATCTGAAACAGCTGTTTGTCACTTACGTTGTTACTTTGGAAATGCTGTTTCAGAGGCAACATCTGTGTTATCACAGCATTTCATGATTTCACAGACCCAAAATAGTAAGCAGCCTCAAGTAAGGAAGGAGAGAGGGATCATATTCCCACAGGACTAAAATGCCACCTCTCTGTAAGTCACCTGATAAGTAACTGATGTTCCCACCAAAACAAAGTACTTGCAAATTATTATTAGTTTCCAGTAACTAGTAAGATGTTATGCATTTTCAATACACTATATATTACAGAGTTTGGATCAAACGAACTTTATAAGCAGAAATTTCAATCGGATAATAACTTTACTCTTGAAAGACATAATGCTAAATGAAGCTATCAGTTTTATGGAGAAAATCCAGAACTGAAACCACAAAGTTTATTGCAGCAGATCAGAGTAGCAGCAAAAAGTCTGTTATCTTTTTTTTACTAGCAGAAACCTGCTGTGGGAAAAAAGCATTTCTCAACCCAACTGTTTAAAACAAGGTAAGAGCAGACAAAATAGGCTGTGCTGAGATGACACATCTACTGTACATCCTCTGGCAAGCAGGCCCCAATATTCTAGACAACACATAAACAAGTGTCCTTTTACAGAAGGACAGAACGGCTCCAGTTCCAAATCATAGCTTTCAATAACAAAGCAGGGAAGTGAAAACTCCAGTTTATTTACAAAGTGTACGTGCTACAAATGACAGAGATAAAAGCCTTTCCGAGAAGAAATTCAAGGAACCTATTAGCCTGTAGCCTAACAGTATTCCCTTTGATATACATTAAAAGTAGAGATACATGTGTGTCACAAACCAGTTGTGAAACTACGGCAAACGGTAATTTGAAGACTTATGAAAAATTAAAGGGTATAATAAAAATTAAAGAGTATCTGCATCTATCTTAAGAAAGTGAAAGCTGTCCCAGGGATTACAATTTCAGCTTTTGAAAGAAAAAAAGTCCAAAGGTTTTTCTTCGCTCAATATTTTTACAGGTCATCTGCAAAGACAACATAAAAGTCAGGAGGAAGAAGGAGCTTGCAACAGGGAGAAGAATGTGACAGAGAAAACTGGAAAGAAAACATCAGATGGTCCTCCATAGTTTGCACTTTCTAAAATATTTTCGTGCAATTCTTTCATCCTTTTAATTTCTTTTTATCTCTTCTTAGCACATAGATTACAAAGGTTTAATTTTTCATGAATATTTTTATCTAGAAATATACTACAATTTAAAGAAAAAGAAAAATAAACAACAAAAACAACAAATCAGCAAACCTCACAATGTGTTTTGTAGGTGTTCAAACTAGTTTATCATATTTTCTAGCTTGATAATCCATAACAAAATTTAGGCTATGAAACTATCTTATAAAATCTGTTCTTTGAGTTTTCCTGACAGACATGTTGGTGTCTTTTGGTGTCTTTTAGAGCATTTATCTGCACCACCAAGAGGCCGATCTGACACCAATTCATACATACCAACAGGATTTAAAACATCAGCAACAGATGTTTCTTAATGGAGCATATCCAATAACCATTCTCTTTACTGAATGCTTATGGCACACTGTTTATACAAAAAGGTTTTTACAACCATAGTTGTATACCTAAAAAGATGTGGAAGCCACCTAATACAAGTTTTCATGAGCTTATAAGCTGGTTTTAGCTGATTTGGCCTTTCTTCTTTCTTGTTTTCCAAGACCCTGTGGAGAGCAGCTGGATGTGCTGCTAAGAGAGAATTTCATGGTGCCCTTGTGTCTGGCTACATGAAAGGTGAAGTTATTTATCCCCTCTCCCCAGCTACAACAGAAGAGACAATAAACTAAATCCTCTCTTCCCTAGAAATCACATTTTCTTTGTGAAGGGTGGAACGGGGCATGGCTGAATGCCTGCGTCAGACTCACCTTCCTGAAGCACCTCCTTCTTGAAGCTTCTGCAGAGATCTCACCTTGCTCTACTTCAGAAGCACCAGCCACACTCTCACTGACTTTATTATGCTTGTAATATCATCATTTCCATGTAAACTCCATTCAAATCCAGAAAAAAGCAACATGAATGTGCAATAAATTTCCATCCTGGGGAGAGTGACTGCATCTTTCCTGTCAGCCCGCAGGCACTGAGGGCTGTCAGAGCTCTCATCTCCCCAGCGCTTCACCCTTGCTTCCCTTTGGGATCAATCTTCATCCTTCATTCTCTTTCCATCTCTTTCGCACAACACAGACCTTTTCAGACAGCTGTTACTCAGAGGAGCCTCTCCACGGCCCAGCCACCAGTGGTTGCAGAGGGCAGAAGGAGGGATAAGCCATGCCAGCTGAGGTGAATCCGGGTGTTGACTGGGCCCTGCTGCTTGCTCTGAAATACAATCCAAACTGAAAGCAGGCAGGACTAACCAGCTGTGCTTGGTCACCTTAGGTATCTTGGTCATTAAAAACTGGACCATATCACCTCTTTGCTAGAAAATAAAATCTGAGAGAATGGGGCTGCATGCTGCCCTCTGTTACTAGAAGCCCACAACCATTTGCAAGCATCCACTGTCAGGTCACTTAGCAGAGCAGGCACACACTGCCCAGCAAAGCTGCAGATGCCCCATCCCTGGCAGTGTTCAAGGCCAGGTTGGATGGGGCTTTGAGCAACCTGGTCTAGTGGAAGGTGACCCTCCACATGGCAGAGGGGTTGCAACGAGATGATGTTTAAGGTCCCTTCCAACCCAAACCATTCTATGATTCTCTATCCAGTGTGTTAAAATATGCAGTCTGATTAAAAATAATGCTGACATATGAAGCAAAATACAAAGGAAGGGTTGAAGGTTTCTCATTTTTGCATTTAAATCTGTGATTTGACCTCTTTTTTTCACACACACTCCTCCAAATTTACTGTTTGAATAAAAAATGGATTTTGTGAGAAGTTTCTAATTAAATTTTGTTATTCAAAAAACCCATGTTAAGATAGGTACTTCGAAATTTGGCACCCAGTGCCCTTTCTTCTGTCATAAATATTTCAACGGAGGAAAAAACAGCAACAGAAATTCCTCAGATTTTCTCTACAAATAAAAAAACCCAAAAGGATATAAACTTTATTTTATTTAACACTTGGATTTCAGTTAATAAAGGCACAACATAGCATAAATCCTTTTGGATACTATGTGTAATGTATTGCCTTATTTTTGGACAATTGAGCATTGACTGCAGCTGTTTTATAGGAAACCGTGTTTAAAAAAGCTAATTATATTTCAAGTATTCCAAGGGAAGTGGCCAGAAGAGAGCATAAATGACAAGGATATTCATCAGACAGTGGCAGGAGCAAAAGCATGTTGTGATTGAGATTTTAATGCATTTCAGAAGCCTGCTGCATGAGATAGTTTTGTGATTACGTACTCATTCATCTATTTCCCCTCAGTGTTTATGTTGGAAGGATGGCACGTTATTTTGAAAGAAATTAAGAAAAAAAGGAGTTTGCAAAGGAAACTGTAGCAACTGGTCCTGATATGGAGTAATTTAACACTGAAACATGTAAGTAAAATGCACAAGTTGAATGTAAAAAAAAAGAATGTCCAGTACCTAGTGGTTTAATGCTTCCAAAGTAAATTGTGTATTATTACTGTCCTGAAGGTAATGTGAGTCTTCCGATCAACTGTAATAGACTCTGAATTACAGCATATGTGTACATCTTTCTGGTTGTTTTGCAAGGATGGAATTTGCTTTGTAAAGAGAAGAGAATATTGCCCTCAGAGCAGAAGACAGGTCTGCTTGCCACTGTAGACATAGGCACGGGCGTTGCCTCTACTGGCATTTCCCTTTCTCCTTCCAGGTTGTGTTGTTGAAAGAACATACCTGGTTTACTCCCTGTATTTCTTCTGATTTAGGCGATTCTTTTGGTCATCACTCAGCTGGAGTAGTAAAGAGAGCATTGAAGTTTTCGTGACACTGCACGGCACTCAGGACAGTGTAGGATCTATCTCCACAAAGTAAAATGCAGCAGAGTAGCAGATAAGAATCTTTTGGCAGTCTTGCCATCCCAATGTCTTGAAAAAAGAGGTCTAATTTTCTAAAAAGGAAAAAAAGATAGATTTGGTGATTTGGTGGCTATGAGCTATTTAAATAAACAGAATCTTATTAAAGTCTCTACCTAGTTTCATACATGCTTTAGGAAATTCAGAAACCAAATAAAATCACAATTTAACTACAAGGAAGATGAAAAAAACTTGCATCTGTGGAATCTGTTGTCATTTTAAAAGAGAAGCAAAGAACTGTCTTACATCCTCTTTCTGGATGAACTAACTTTCCATAGCAAGACAGGATTTGCCTGTTGAGTACCAAAAACGTTGGTCAGCACCTTCTCTCAAACAGTGGAGTAGAAAAGTTGCTAGAAACAGATTGACCTCTAATGTACAAGATTTAAAACAAAAAGAAGACAGAAAAGAAAACACCAAGGTCTTCAATTAACAAAGAAGAATTGGGGCAGATGAAGTATTGAGTCAACATTCTTTGCCTAAATCCTCACAGGTTGTTTACAGGCACTGTAACGAGGTAGATGAAGACTTACCTGATGTAAGGAAGGCTTACGGTGAGTATAAAATCTCTGAAAGCGAATGTAATATTCTTCATATTGCCCTAGTTCAGATTGGAAACTACTTCCACTCCTATCTAGGACAACAGTCATGATATCATGCTAATGACAGATTAACCACAAATGAGAATGTAACCCCAAATATTACAAGCCTGAGGTACCCACTACCTGCTAAGACCACAGCCATACAGATAAATGCACATTTTAGGCAAAAGATACGCTTAAGAAAAACAGTTGTCTTTTATACAATCTCATAATACTGAGGAAATATGACAACATATGCCTTTATGAGTTTTGGCTGACTTGCATTACAATTGTAGTGATTTTCACAGAAAATGCTGTACTTCAGCTGAAAGTAAAAAGGGAAAACGATGCAGATGCATGAACTCCTGCAGCAAAAGACAGGGAAAAGTCCATGTATTGGAAGATACTCTAAATACAAAAAATTCCTGGAAGAAACCAAGGTCAGAATTCTGCAGAAACTGCTTTTCAGCCACTCAAAATGCTGTGCTATAAATTTAAATTTAGGAGGTCCAGACAAGATCTCACAGCCATTACTATTACTCCACTAACTTCAGAGTTAACAGTTTTCTTAAACTGGTACATGTGAGTCAAATTCATGGTTGAAAGCAATTGCCCTTGCCCAAAGCTGAAAATAAGTTCTACTGTAAAACAAATGTAATTACATCTCTGCAGGAAGGAACACATCCAGAACGATCATGGAGTTGGTTGTAATCAAAGACCTTTTCCGAAATACCTTGAACTCTTTCTTTTGTTGATGGGACTTTCTAAAAGTATACTGGGAGCCATAGGTTTCTGGCTTGTGCCCATTTTAAACATTGCTTATCGCGCAGTGCTACAATTTGTTATCAGATGACCCTGTGCTCATATACAAACACAACCACTATCAGGCACAGACAGGCTATAATCTGGCAATAACTTTAAAAAACAGAAACAAACACAATGTGTAGGGAATATTAATAAACTCAAGGAATTCTGGCACAGAATAAGACTACTAATAAGTATTTGGAGGGAAGTACAAGAAAGACATGATAAAAGTCCACATTAATTTCAGTCCTATTCCCTATGACATAAACTATTCTAAATAGTTACCGTCACCTGACGTGCTCTCTTTAGAGCAGTTCAAAATCCTTTTGTCTTATCTAGCTTTTGCAAAGGTCATAATTACCTGGTTTTATAAGAGTCTATTGTGTCTAATGAGTTAGTACATAGACATTTGTACAAATTATTGTCCCAATAATTTAATTATAACCATTATACTTGCTTTAGAAGACAGGTCTTACAAGAAAGACACTTCCTTTAGCACATATCAGCATACATTACAAATAAATTTACCAAATTTCAGAATTCTTCAGCACCTGTAACAGGAGCCAGTTTTTTTAAAAGCACTCCCATATAACAAGATATGCAAAGTAGTCTAATTTCAGCAACTACCAGCAACTACCATGGTTCATAATATGGTTTAGGTTCACAATATCTCATAATACTGTCTTTTCAAAAATGACATTTCATTGTACTAACCTTCAATAGAAAAGTCAGTGAATTGTTGTCTATTTATTCTAAAATGGGGACTATCTCCCTGCCCTATGAGAATATAATGAAAATAAAATCCAGGAATGACTATGCAGCTATTGGATACTTTAGAGATGGGTACTAAATAACCAGGTTGATGGATAAGAACAGGCAATCTAACTGCATGGTTCTTTTGTCAGCATAGCCTCTGAAGAGTATGGACACTTTTCGTTAATTAAACAAATTGCTTGTATCAAAAAGATCATTTATAACATTCACTGAAAGCTGTGCATGCCTTTTTCAGGGGCATAGCGTGCAAAAGGCAAAGGTCATAAAATTCTAATTTAAGCTTATGCTGAAATGTTTGTTTGTGAAGAACAATGTATTTGCCCAAATACAAATTTATCTTCCTTGTTCAGTGCATGGGTAGACTTAAATGCCTCATTTTTCATCCCTTACTATCCTTTCAGCTGGCATAAACCAGGAGGAGGATCAGTCTCTCTTCTCATACTGTATCCAATCTTGGGGTCCAGAGGTCACAACACAACTACACAGCTAAAAGTCGCAACTGGAAACCAGGCACAGTTGATGGGACAGATGTGTTCAATACCAAGCCTGAGCAGACAGTACATACATTTTCTATTCCTAGGACGCTTTAGATATTTCTAAAAGATTATCATATTATCTCCCTCTCCTTTTTTGGATCAAACCTTGCAACACATTCATGTTGTATTACCAAAGTCAAATCCAGAAACTTTGGTCAGCAAGTGTGTGTGGCATTAATAAGGACCACTTAGGAATTCTGCTTACCAAGTGTGGAAATAAATAGGATTCCATTTAAATGGTGCTTGTTCTTTCTAACCTTATCCCTCATGATGCAAGAGTTCCTGGAAAACTTCAAGCTTTGACATTTTAGAGATAGGCTTATTTAAGAGAGCATGGAAGATTGTAAGCCACTCAATACCAGTTTTCTTTGATATAAGAGGCACATTCCTTTTTTTTTGAAGATCTCAGTAGCTTATTTGCCAAATTGGTTGAAAAGAATCAACATCGTTCAGAGAAGAGTTTGATTTTAGAGAATCCAATCTCTGGACCCTTCATCTAGGTGTTTTCATACAGATGCTCTACTCTCATCATTACCATGATGTCACTGATTACAATATTCCAACTGACTAATCAGGAAGGAGGCTATGCCTAAACTGGATGAGGTTATGACTCTAAAGTATTGTTATCTTTTTCTGCTAAGGAAAGATTGGTCAGGGAACTCCCACTCAGGAATTCTTTCTTTTGCCAACTGAAGGGAGGTTGAGGTGCCAGTTCAATCAGCTTTATCACATACATTGGTAGATTGCACCCATGCTTAGGCTGTGAAATAAATCCATTCTTATTACCATAAAATATGTGTATTTCAGTAGCATCCACAAGTCTCATAGCACCTTTACAAATGTGGGAAAATACAGTTCTTCCCTAGAGACATTTATTATCTAATACTATCAAAATGATACGGAAAAAAAAGGCAGAGAAGAATACAATCACATTTACATACATACATATGTGTGTGTATGCAAACACACAGCTTTTATTAAAATCAATATGACTAAACTTAAACATTCAAGACCAAAAAATTATGTTATAGGAGGAGGATTCCCATACAGAATAATGTACTGAAACCTCTTCATTAACTAATATTATTCAGCTGAATATGGGTTATAGAGAATTTGTAAAAGGATAATTAAAAAAAAAAAAACAGAATGTCATGCAGATGGTATAAGGTACATATAATATAAAAATAGGTATTTTTATCCAGCAATTCTATAAATCAAGAAAAAGTTATCAAAGATATGATAAGACTTCTTTTCCAAATAATCAAAGTGATTTAATGAAAAATTAATTTTATGAAATTCAGTTAATTTTTTTAAAAAATATTCAATTAACCGTACTACCATCTTATTTTCTGATTCTTTTGCCTGTGTGATGTCAAGACAATCCATTTGCTAAAACCAATTAAATCTAATTATCTTTTCAACTCAAAATAGTGTTGATATATTTTAAGATGCCCCTATAAGATGTTCCTCTGATTGGGAAACTAATGGAACAGAATTGGAATGCTTCCCTAAATTACCCATTGAAGTATGTTACCTGGTGATATTCTGAATTCTTTATGGTTGTGATTAAACTGAAAGCTGATGATTTTTAAGGTTTGTGAATGTTGGAGTTTGGATTAGTGTTCATTAAGAGTTTCCTCTGACCCTAAAATACGATAATAAAAAGACGTCTATATGCATGAGTTCTGTAAAAAAATTTGTCTCCTTAAGAGTATGTGAACAATATTTTATTTGTACACTTAGATGTTGCTAACTTGTTCCACATGGTTTTGAGACTAACTGGGCAGAGTATGAGAGGGACTACACTTTTCTCTTTAGGAAATCCAGTATTTTAATAAAAAATAATTATTCAAGGCAGCACAGCTAGGCCTAGTCAACTAAAGTCAGTAGAATCATTCTTTTGACATCCCTACAGTCACATGAGTTATGCTCATGCTATTGCACTTTTTAGTCCCTATGAAAGCATCAGGGAAAAACAGTATTCTAAGTAAGTGGAGTATTCTATTGCTGTGCCGGGGATGCAATTACACTGGATTCTGATGCACCACCTTAATTTCTCTTACTTACTGAACTTCTGCAATATTCTCCTTTTAAAGTGTTTAGAGCAAGGACACATATTCCTCAACTGAGGTAAACTGACATCAGGGCTGTTAAAGTTTTTGCAATGCTGATTTCAGCATCCTGAGAGATGGGTTCACAGATTGCAGAAAAGTGAACCTAAGAGAAAGAAGAGAGTTTTCCTTTCCCCTTTCCTCTTTTCCATATTTTTCCCCCCTTCTTTTTTTGCTTCTTCTACCTATTTCAAATAACGTATCTAAAAGAAAAAAAGTGTCAGTAGGAAATTACTGAGTGATCTGCAGATGATAGTTGTTTGTAAATGTAAAGGTAAGGTTATTTCCATTTATGGAATTCAAATGCATTCCAAGTGGCACAGCCAGTATAGTGTCAAGTTTTTTTCTGTGATAAGGCTAGAGGGAGGAAACCATGAGAGGTCAGGAAGGAAGCACTATCAGGCCTGAGAGAGTACCAAACTGCAAAGGGAGTAGCAGAGGTTCTTGTATTTAGGCTATGTAACAACTGCACTATTTTACAAAGATAAACAGCTACAAGTGCAAAATCCCAGCTACTGTCCCTTTAAACTTACTGGGGAAAAAAAAATATACATCCTTGTTTGCCTATTACTTTAGCTGCTTTATAGGTGAAAGAGGGAAAAGGAGGAGAAAGCAACAGGGAAAGTACTATTTCACATCATAAACATTTCTTCTGGGATGCAGACTGGTTTGTTTATAGCAATTCAGTTTGATCTCAGGCACACCAAAGGAAATGTCTTTAATACTGGTTTTGATCCATCACGCCAGAGCTGAATCTGAGCGGTTTAGTTTGCACTGGTATGTTTTCAAACATCACCAGCATCACCTGCTTCCCGATATACTGCCCAGTGGGAAAAAGGTCAGAGAGCAAGTTAAGGAGAAAGGGAAAGCTCTTACAAAATTTGGCTTGTAAAAGAGCCACATACAGTGAAAAGTCCAGGGCTGTTGCTCTTTATCACAGCACCAAAGGTTTTCAAAGTAGGTCTGGGAGTCCAAATAAACTGGGCTGACAAATGGTTTTCCCATCTTGTGAAATGAGGGGATTTACATTTTATTCCAGTTCTGTCTTGTGATGAAATAAAGACATTTTACATTTTTTCCTTGGAAAATGAGAGAGACAAACTGCAGGAGAGCCACTTACCTTATAGGGTATTTGTTCCCTTCCTATTTTACCTGTTGAGGTTGAAGTTCTTACTCTGCTGTTCACCTATATTGGAGATGAGAGAGGGTTGGGGAAAACCTGGCAATCTGACTTTTGGTACTTTGAGATGTTATCTCTGAAAAACAACTGATGCTGAAAGAGACCATCTTAAAATAGATGATGTGTGGTGGGACAGCCGTGATTGAGAGGGTAGATCCAGACCAGACCCAGTAATAATGATGATGAATCAGACAGTGCTAAGATTTGTCCTAGATCTCATTTATTCTTGTTATCGATTGGTTCAGGGGATACCAAGTAGCCTAGAGTGGGCTAGAGTCTTTCTTGGTCGCCCTAGGAATTTTATAGGATTTTTATGTTCTTCTGATTTTAAAAATAATCTTAAAAAAAAAAAAAAAAAATGTCCAAATATTCCTTGTTAGCTCTTAAAGTCAGTTAGTGTAAAAATAAATGGGCACATCCCAGCAGTGCTATGACTTTCAGGCATAGAAAGACTTCGGTTTTGTTGCTACTATTTTATGCTTATATAGTTAAATTAAAGTCAAACAATTTACTATTGTACTAGGCCATCTAAAACATGAAGGGTGAAAGCCGGGGCCCACTGCCTTTCATGAAAGCAGGATATCAAAAATAGTAGCAGCTCCAAAAAGCTGTCTAAAAATACAGTTACTCACAATAGTAAACTTGTGCACGTGCTTTGGGATCTGGGCCCAAGTAGTTGCAGAGTAACTCATTTCCAACTAACTGATGGGATTGCTCAACTGCACTCCCTTAAGTTATGGAATAACAACCAAGAAGCTTCTCCAGTCTACAGCAAAAGTGGGAGCTGTAGAGCTGTAGATTGGGTTTTACAATTATTTTTCTATATGAAAAGCAGTGTCAGCAGCAAAACCAAAAGCATCCAACCGGACTCTTTTTTTTTCCCCCCAACCATAGGACTATCATATTTTCCTGTTTTCTGGAGCCTCTTTTGGAGCAACTGGAACTAAGCCTTTCCATGAGTATGAGATTCATTAAAAGGAAATATGGAAACATTTGAACGTTTCAATAAGACCATGCAGGGTCACAACCTTAAGGAGGCTGCAATTTGCTTCTTCCATTAAATCCAGCAGTATTATCATAGACTGCTGGATTGTTTGTTCACTCTCAATCTTGTTTTCAAAGCAATGCAATGCAGGGGAAGGGAAATAGCTTTTTCTGAGAAGGTTACAACTGAGCAAAGCAGAGAACACAACTCAAACAGCATGTAGAAGGAGAGGAAGATTTTGTTGCATGTGCTTGGTTTTGGTAGGTTTTGGTTATTTTTTTGATAATAGCTGCTTATTGTTATTTTCATTAAGATTTCATTGGTCGCATTAAATTTGAGAAATGATTTGGAGAATTATTTGGATTTTAAAAAGAAATCTAATTTGAAAATGCAGAGATTTCTAACCATTGCAGCAAAATGACAGAAAGACATTGAGGCAAATAATAGGTTGGAAATATGAAGCTGGAGTGCACTGGTGGAGATGAAGGAGGTATCATCCCTGCTGTGATGCCTCTGAAGTGTGGCCATCCAACAGCGACTACCAGTGATGTACCAAAACTATGGCTTACCATGTAAAACATAATTGCTCATTTGCCTTGTCTCCCATGCCTTGACACTTTGTGTTCTTTAAGACAGAGGCTCTCTTATCATGTTTATATAGGCCTTGTACCTTAGAGCCACTCAGCAATATAAATAAGCAAATATTAAAAGAGGTACGTGAAGACTGCTTTTATAATTCTATCATTGAAATATTAAACAGGAACAGCAAAACGATCCAAAAGATGTACAAGGAAAACAATTTTAGCTAACATTTTTTGAGTCATCAGAAAAAGATTAGAGGTAATTTAAATGACATTTTTATTTCAGAAGTGTCTCCAATTTCAATATTTGATTCATTTTTAAAGCCCCAGCTCCCAAATCTAAGATATCATTATTTTTTAAAGGTTTTCAAAAACTCACAGTCACTGACTGGAACAAAAATATGAATTTAAAGAGCTCAGAAACCTTAATAAAAGAAACTCAACAATTTGGTTTTTTCCAAAGTTTTATTAATTCAAATCCATTTTCTTGACCAATGAGATAGTAGATCCTGGACTCATGTGTTTAGAATACATCAGGCCACCTATAATTGCTTTCTTTGAAGCAGTACCTGACCTTCAGAAGGTGAATGGTGAACCCAGATCAGAAACCTCAAAGTTCAAGAGAGTTTGGATGGAAAGATTTTCATCCAAATAATAGATGTATTATGAAGGAGGTACCCAAACTGGGAAAACTGGTATCTAAAAAAGAAACATGAAGCAAATAGATCTTCATACAGCAAGAACTTGAATACTGTGATATCCCCCTAGATAATGGGCTTGGTCTGTGCAAAAACAAAACTTCTGATAAAACTAAAGCTTTGACAAAATGAACTGTCTTGTGGGGGAAGAGGCATGGACATTTCTTATTGTTCTCATGCCTAGTGAAAACTAGTCAAAAGGTAAATTCCTTTCTGAGCCCTTCTCAGACTGAAATGCTGAAGTGCCTTTAAATGCTTTCTCTGTCCAGTTAGAACACAAAAATGTGTTTAATCAGAAAAAGTTTTGACCAGTTTAACAGAAACATATAGAAAAATTCAGTACTTCAGAAGACCGAAAATGCATCTCAACCACTATACAATTTCAGCCCTTTTAAGAGTCAAAGCTTATTCCTGCTGGAGAAAGGTGAACAGAAGTTCACTTTCATAAAATATATTACCTACCAGAGTTGCCAAGGTCAGTGAGACCTCTCCTGGGTTGAATAAGTACCGCTGGGTGCTTATTCAAGAACCAGACTGTGAGGTAGGTTTACCTTATGAACTACTTTTTAGGTTGCTAAACACACCAGAGAGGTGAATGTATAGAACTACAGTCTACCCATTTTATAACCATGTGATTCCATTACCTTAACCGTGTTCATATAGAAGTAACAGAGAGACGAATTTTGTTCACGGCATGACACTTGTCTAAAAGTAATTCTTTGCCGCTGCCATTAACAACAAACTTACTCTACATTACTGTGTGGCACTTCCATAATGGCAGAGTTAGTGAAGCATGACAAAATCTGGCCCAATTTACACTGGAATTTGAGCAAAACTAGCACAATTTCTGGCACGATCAAGAGCTTTTTATTAAATCGGAACTGATGCAAAATCGAGTTAGTCCACCTAAAGCTCAGAATGAATTTTTACACTTACTTGAACTTGAACATCAAAGTACAGCTTAAGAACAGGCCAAAATAAATGACCTGAAAGTGTATCCACAAATCCTACAAGTCAGAGCTAACGAGGCTTTTAAAAAGCTCTGCCAGATGTCCTTTGTGATACACACAACTCTTTCTATGTATGTAGCAGCTATAAAAAGTTAATTCTAATATATCATGAAAAGAACAACCTTTTGTTTACAGCAAGTGATATGTTCAAAGGCATCAAGTTTAGCCTAATTTTTCTTTCCTTAAATTAAATCTGACTGCTTTACCTGCCCTCTACAGGTACTTTTCTCAGTGTACAGGTAGCAGAGTCCTAGACTAGAGACAGAGATGAATTCTTTACACAACTAATTTGACAAGAAGAGAGTTCTCAGTGTTGTGGTCCAAAATCACATCCTTTTTCCTTTCCAAGTAGACAGCTGATATGCATTTTTCTTAACATCCAGCAACAGGTAATCCAGAACATGTGCTGTAATATCTGATTAGAAATTGCACAGTGAAATGAAACTTAGGTGACCAAGCTGGAGGACAAACGAGCTGAACTTCTTGTGAAAAAAGGAACAATACTATGCTGTTCAGAGGACACTTTATAAATATCTTAATAAAGAAGTTTATATAAATGGGAATAGGTTTCATTGCATAAATTCGTTAGTCCAATGGCTAAGTACTATGGTGTGTTCCCTGATGTTCTCATTCTTGTCTGTTGTCCTCCTAAAAGTCAAATAAAAGCTGATTTTCCTGTTTTGAATCATAGCTATTGGATTTCTTTTGTAAAATATATTTTCAGATCAGATACCACTATTTACCTGCTCCCTCTTGAGTGCTGTTACGGAAAAGGTTTGGAAAATATGCCTTACTTCACTTACCGAACCAGAAGAAAACTCAACTAAAAATGTAATTTAAAAAAATCTGGGCAGCTGTATTAAGCGTTATCATTCTTCTGTTAAAGACTCTGTCAGAGGTGCTCTAGGGGATACAGCAGCAGCAATTTAAGATACGACAACAGTTTGCCTCTTCTGTCTGCCTGTCTGCCAGAGATTACTCTCCCCAGAGCATGTACTCACTCTTTAGCAGTTCCAACTTATAGCATCTAATCTGAAACAGCTGAGGAAGCTGATGCATGCCACTGTGTTGTTATATGAACTGGAAGGGCTGAGGTGCAAGCACACATCCCTTCTGCTACCATGCCACAGGTGCTAAACTGTGTAAATCCACCAAAGCTAGACCTACCACAACCCATAAATCAAAGCCTTTCCAGAAAGTTTGAAATACTGAGTGATCTACCACTCCCCGGAGTGGCTTCTACTCTCCTCTAGTTTACTGCAGAAGATTAAACCCTCTTTCCTTCTGCTTGAAGACTGGAGCTGGCTGAATGAGAGGTATAAAACTGTATGGTAAAAGATTTAGTGGGTGTGTTGTTTGCCATTAGAATTTGTTTTGGAATTTTAAGGAGCTTTCAGGAGACTTGGCAGATAATGATCTGAAGCTACAAAATTCCTCCAGGCATCTCTTCATCCCACTATGCACTACCTGAGGCAGTAATACCATCTTCTCTGCCTGCTGGCTACTTGCTGGCTACTTCTAAGTAAAAGGGTTCCTTAATCTGTTCTTAGATTCTTCTGTCACCAGATTGCTTTGTGTTTTTAAGCAAAGTGAAATTCAGTGCTTGAGAAAAGTGCAAGGATGTTGATATAGTGGAAACTATAATAACAAAATGAATAAAGCATTCACAAACTTTCCACAAGGAAGTAAAAATAAAGTTGTTAGATACCATTCCAGGGTCGGCTATGTCATCCACAATCTCCACTCAAATGAAGACCAAGGTTGCACTGTGGAGTGTGAGGTGGCCAATGAAAAATCACTCTTTCTGCAAGAGTGAAAAACCTTGTTTTTTGAAAAGAGGAGAAGAAACTGCACACCTGTGGAGTCACCAAATCCTCCCAGCCTCTTTACACACCCCATGGACCACTTACTCCTCCTGTCTACTTCCTAAACTTTTAACACCTCTTAAAAAAAGCCGTTTTCACAACATACTAAAGACCATCATATTTGAATATTGCAAAACGTGGGAGGTAAGAAAAGGGCACATTGAGCTGAGAGGTTCTTACAGAAAAGGCCATGGCTAACTGCTCACTTTCTGACAGAACAGGTCCCCAGCTGAACTGATCTGTGGTAATATAACACTGAAGGACTTCTAGAGAGGTAGGGCATGTGGGGCTGTTAAACTTAACACTTTAAAATTTCAATTAGAAGTCAGTAAACAGCTGGTGTAGACACAGATAGTCACTAAAACTTGGAAAACCAGGCCATGACATTCTTCATGAGATTTATATTTAAAGCAGAATTAATTTTAGACAAATGTTGAACATGCACTATATTTGATGGTCCCATGTCCCATATCCATGGTGGGTCTAATACGCAGAATCACTGGCCATCTGAAACAGGCCACCATGTGAGCGGACAGGTAATAGAAAAAGGAATTATTTTTCCTTTCTTTCTTTTTTTTTTGGGGGGGGGGTTTAGGTTTTTTTTTTATATATATATAAAATCTGAAAAGAATTGGATGATATTGTGATAAGCCATAAAATATGTTGAATAAGCAGAGGACAGTTTAATTTGGAAAATTTCCTCTGATCCTTTTGATGAAGTCACAGACACCTTTTTGTCATTCATTCCCTAGTCTCACCCCAACAAAAAGAAAGGCAGTTTACTGCCTTTCCTATGCTTCATAAGGCAAAAATAGAGATTTGCTACCATAAGGTAGTACTGAGCATAGAAGTCTGATGAATGCTGCAGCTGAAATCTCTTGGCAGAAAAGCAACTGTCAGTCACACCCTCTGGGATGTCTAAGCAAGTAGATAAGTAAGTAACCAAGCCAGTCATGGAAGTAGCATCCCTCATTCCTACCAGCAATAACAGGCATGTGGACTACATCTGATAATCCTGGGTATAAAAGAACCAACTAATCTACCTAATGATACCAGTGTTAGCATCTTGGGAGAAATCCTATTCCATGGAAGCCACCTTCCTTTTGTTATTTTTTTAGTATATATTTACAAGTGAAGCTTAAATATTCCCCATTCATACCGAGATTTTCACATGGGAATCCAAGACATCATCCCTTTTTTTGTTGTTTGGTACAGAGTTATTTACTGTGATATATTCCTGAGAACTTTAACAGGAAAGAACAGTAGCTGACATCTGGCAGAAATATAGACAGCTATATAGATTATAAACAGAATGATCTATCACTTTTAGCAAATATATACCAGAACAAAAGGCACTAAGTAGAAGCCTAAATGGCAAAACATAGATGGCAGGAAGAGATCAAAGAAATCCTGCTCTTTGCTATATGAATAGAATAGGTGAAATTACTATACAAGGAAGAGTCTTATATAAAATTAGCATTGATATGTTTATCCTTGTTTTGAATACAGCTTTGTTTGAACTGAGAAAAAAATCATAAAGCAGCCAACAGTGCTCGAAAGTGGGTATCCTTTATTGCAGTATTATGTTTTCAGGAAAGATTGATTTCCACCCTCTCCTTTTCTTACCCCCTGCCATTAAACATAAAGGTTTTTTCTACTAACACATTTTTATTTGTTTGAAAGCATTGAATAGAAACATTATATAGAAATTTGAGCTGAAATGGATGGAGAAAAATATTTCCTTCTTAAAAAGTACATTAAAAAGCACATTTTAATAGAACATTATATGCTCTAATAAAAAAAAAAAGCTAATGCTTTCATGTCATTTAGAGTAGGCAAGCTATATTTAGGTAGCTGTGAGGTTCTTGAGAGGTGGCAGAGGCTGCAGCAGTGATAGGTTTGCACGGTCCTGCAGCCACTCCTAACTCACATGACCAGCAACACGTGCTGCAGTAAGCAATGCTAATGGGGGTGAGAGCTTCAGCCCCCATGGCTCTTCTGCGAAATCTTTCCTGGGACTTCCTCCATTTTTTCTCTGCTAAAATGTATATGTTTTTTAACACCCTACTTATGAGTTGAACTGTCCAAAATCTGGAATTTTGTGAATATACCACTAAAATACACAAATACCATAGGACTGTCCTATTTGCCCTATAGTGCACTATTCTCTAACAGGCAAAACCAAGGAGCACACTAGAAACTTTGCTTAAAAAATTAAGATCAAATATTAAAATCATTAATATGTGATAAAATCACTTCAGTAGGTTTGACTGCAAGTCATGAAGACAATAAATACCTAGCCTCCTGCAACTTATTTTAGATGACTCTCTGATAAGATTGACAAGGATTTTATTTCTGTTCTCTACAGAATCTTATTTTACATTAAAATTAGTATATGTGGGGTTTTGCTATATAAAGGAAGGTCATCTCACTAAAAATACAGAAATTTAAGACTGATGACACCATTGCAAAATACTACATGAACCATTGCTAAGACAAGCAGGTTTTATTTCAGTGGCTCTAATAAGTCTGGTATAAGAGGATTTCATTAAAGAAAGTGAAACTATTAGCTCCTCCATATTTTCCTAGGATACAAACTGTAACAAAAGCAATGCACATAATGCGTTTTTTGATTTGCAGTAGGGACAAACTGAAGCAAATCAATAGCACACCTAACCCACTGTGGTATTATGCATAAAAGGCAGGTATTATGGTTTAAGAAACCCTGAAAGATCCATTTATAGAATAATATACCCAAGGCAAAGTCCTGTCCTAGTTGCTTTCAGCATAAAGTGGCCTTCTGTTCAGAGGCAGCAGAGTTAGATATCTTTCAAGCCTCTGGGATTTGCTGTTCATTTAATTATCACACTCTCTGAGTTAATTTATCTATAAAAAATGACTCACACTTTTTAATGAATTATGCTGTGTTTTGTGGTTCAGTAAAATTTGTATGTGTCAATAACTTTTATCAACAGATGTTTAGAAATTTTCTATCACTTGTGACAGAATATACAGATTTATCAATACTAAAGCATTTCACTAGAATGTCAAAATTTTATTTTGAAAAACTAAAGTGTTTTGATCTCATGAGAACTTTTATGTCTTTCTGTTCAGATATTTCATCAAGTTGTCATATATTTTATTTTAACAATATCACGCAATACAAAGAAAAAAAAAAGGACTTGACAAACCCTGCTCCAGGTCAGATATATTTCTTGTTATTATATGTTTTATAGTAAGGCCTGCAGGCCAGCCCCGATTTACAGAGGCCTATATATGTATGTGTAACCTACTTCAGGTCTTGAATTAGGTTGTTGATGACAGCGTCCCTAGGCTCCCTTCTTAATAGATTCCTTCCAAGAGCCATTCAGAGCAGATGGTTGAAAGCAGATTGTGTAAATATCTCCTAAACAAACTAGTTCTGGCCTCCACCCCACAAAATGGGTGACAGTCCATGTAAGAAAATTCTAGACAGTATATTCTGCAGAAATAGTAAAACCTTAGCATATAAGGCCTTTGGAAACTTTCTTCTTTCTTATCTCTAGTTATGCAAGTTTGCTAAATTTTTTTTGTCTGCAGAGGCCTTTTAGTCCTTGGCTACCGGCCACATTAAAGCAGCTGAACATCTTGATTATCAACAACTTCAGCTGTATTTCCATCCTAGAAATGATTTCTTTCCTGACTCAGGTGGTAATTCAGCCATAGAATAACATGAAGATGAACTTAGGCTTCCAAAGGAGTATAAAATCTGTGACATTCACGCTTCAGCAAAAAGTGACCTGAAATGTAGAGTTCTGCTCTTCAGTCTCAGAAGGCGCCCAATCAAGTTCACTGTTTTTATACAAAATTATGTCTTTAACCTCTTGAGGCCTTCTTCCTGTGTTAACAGTGATAGGAATAGTGATGAGTATACAACTTCCTTTTAGTAAAAAAAGAATGTGACTATTGGAATATATTAGAAGTTATTAATGAAATATAAGTCTTTTGAGGAAAAATGTCCTGTTGTGCAAGCTGAGAGCAACAAATTAGTTTGAATCCAAGTATGACTGAACATTTGGCATTAAATTCACTCTGTATTCATCACCAACAGCTATTCCCATCTTTTGAAACTTGGGATTAATAGCACACGTCCCAGACACTACTGTTTAAAAAGCTCTATGAATATTACTTCTGATGAGCAGATACAAACTTCTAAAAGATGATCTAATAGCCAAACTTTCAAGTTTTTAATTTCAAAACTATAGCCTTTATTATGAATAAAGGCTGGTCCTCATTGTGTAGTGTGGAATTTCATTGGTTAATCACAGATGAATTAAGAAGAGAATTTAAACAATAATCACCATGCTCTTTTGAGGAAGATTCATTGCCATCAATTCCATGCAGCTGTTTTCTCAAAAAGCCTTGCTAGCACATGCAGATATTTCTTATTATTTTTGTTAAAACAGTATGTTGGTATGTGACTGCCCCTAAAGGACATCGTTTTAACAGCACTGAATTCATTTGTCTTTTTGATACTACCGCTGATCATAAAACTGTAGTCAAACATGTTCTAAAAGTACTAGATAGTTTTGTCAAGTACTCTTAGCTTCTGTTTATCAAATAACTAATTTCATCTAAAGACAAATTACTTGTTTTTTTACTAGATTAATTTTCAACACTTACCATAAAACTTTACAATTCAGGCTTGGTTACCTAATTCTGCTTGGGCTGAATAGGCATTTAGTTTCGTAACTTTTTATAAAGGAATAAAGGAACATAGGACCACATAGATCCTTAGGGTCACAGAGGCTGGGTGCCTGCTCTTAAAGGGTAAGATTTATTTCATCAAAATTTAGTCATCTAAGGATAGTTATCTGCTCCAAGGGTTCTTGTAGCAGAGGGAGATTCACTCCCCTGAGTTAGACACCTATCTTAGTCTCAGCCTGAGACCCAGATCATCTCTGACTGTAGAAGGACTATTAAGCATCAGAAGTTTCTGATAAAATAGATTTCCTTTTTCCCTTACAACGCAGTCTTAGGGCCTTTTTCAGTGTCCAGCCCATGAGAAAGGCTGGGCATTAGGGACATGTTTTGGTTCACTGTGCTGAAAAGAATGAGCTTAACTAACCAGAGCATGGTAATTAGAAAACAAGTGGGTGAGAGAGAAAAGGGCTGGGAAATAGAATGCAGTATCATATAACTCTGTAGGGAAAAAGAGTGTCCCTGTGAAAACTAGGCTAATAAACAGGCCAGTTAATATAGTCAGAAAACAGACAAACAATCAGGCATATATGGAATTTCCCTTGGAAGTTTTGTGTGTCTGAAAGAATCACTGTTTTTTCAACTTTTTTAGTTGTCTTAATAAAAAATATTTCCTCGATAAAGTTTTTTCTTACCTCCTTAATCTGTGAATGCTGTAGTGAAGATAGTGAAGTTATATGATTATAAATTTTTTTTTACTTTCCCCTGTGTTATTTATATAATAACTGTAAACATAACTGTTATCGATACAAGCTTTTGATCTCTTGAGGTTTCCAGAAAATCATTTTATGCTTTATAAGCACAATAATATTAATCTTGGTTTAGACCCTTCAGGATTTTGCATAATCAGAACCTCTCTCACTGAATATGAAGCAGGTCTAAGGATAAGGTAGCAAGTAAGAAACCTTAATTAGATGCCTAAAACTGAGTAGTGTGAATGCTTTTCATGCTATTAAATAGGTAGTATGAACAGCTTTAAATATCATTAAGAAGGCATTTCAGTGTATAGTCTAATTTGTAGTGGCAATGCTGTCATCACAGCAGTAAGGTTATGAGACAAGATTATCACAGAGATTTGATAACCTTATATTATTAAGCCATGCAATATAACTAGGGGAAAAGCAAACAAATTGTTGAGCCAACAAACTCCTTTAAATATGTTGAAATTGCAAAGGTTCTCTGGATAGAAGCCACTAACACAAGTTCAAGGAGAATCTGAAAAAACCAGAAGAAAGGAAATTCATAAAGGGTTACTACCTACATGGAAACCATGTCTAGCTCAGGAAATCCCAGAGCTTCAAATGTGTGAAGGCTGGGAGAGCATTCAGGAAAATAAGATATACGTTTGCCCTATTCTTATAGTTCCCCTTAAGCATCTGCTCTTGGCTGTTGCCAGGAACGGGATACCGTGCTAAGCAGACCCTGATCTGACCTAGAACAGATGCTGTTATGGACATATTTATGTTTTTAAGAAGTAAACCATAGAAATGAAATATAGTTTTATTTATTAAAAAAAGGCACCAACTACATTTCACAGTTGAAAAATATTTTCCAGGTGACATTTCAGAGGTCTTCTTTATCTTTGCATACATATAACATTGATAATTCTTCATTTTTGAAATAAATTACCTTATACCATATCTCAAGAAATACCTAGCTAATAAAAACGATAGATGTAATTCAGGAGACACATTAATGAAAAGCATTACATTTTCCAGTGAGGGACTGATACATTCTGTTTACTAACTAGTACTTCAAAGCCTTTAGAATGACTCCTTACCCTAATATAGCTTGCTAGTCCTCTAAAAAGTTTAGGAGATGAAAGCAAAGCTAATCCACAATTTGTTCACATGCAGCACCAATACAATGCCTTTTTGATTAGAAGTGAATCAGGTACATAGTGCAAAGAGAAGCCACCAATAGAAAAGATGCAGATTACTATTGTTTTAGTTAGGAATGGACATCCTCTCAAGCCTAATCTATGCAGTGCTATCAGGTGCTAAAATATTCTCTCTACAGTACAGAAGCAAACAAACAGGGTCTTTATTATTCTGCTCCAAAGTATCTCAGATTCACTTGTGATCACATGCTGTTACAAGAGGAATGTGAAACAATAACATCACAGCCCTGGTGAGCACGTTCACAAGATTTACCTGTCAAGAGGACAGTGGACGTACTACATTGAAAGGCAGGGATGATAGCTCATTTCCTTGTTTTGTCTTGTTTGCAGAAAACAGGACCGTTTGAGGGGCCTGCAGCTGAAGAGAGAGAGGGTAGAGAAGTCTCTGTTTCTTAAGATGTGACCTGATAATGCTAATAGAATTTTAATGCATGGTCTGCTTGAGCTGTAGTTTAGTCTAGCTGAAAGCATAAGCTACATAATGATTGCCTTATAACTCCATCTAAGCACCTGACAAACATATTGAAGGTCTTCAACTGTTGGAAACTGGAAAAACAAGGACAAGAACTGTGTTCAGTGATATCAGCTATGGGTTTGGCTGAAATTTTTGTCACTTTCTCCTTTTGAATTATCTACTTCTTTAACTAAAATTTCAAGGTGATTTTTTTTTTTTTTTAACCTAACATGAAGCCATGCTTGAAGCACAAAAAAAGAGTTGCCTTTGCACTGACTGTGCTCCACCTGCAAAAAACTGTAGAGAGCAACTATGAGAATAATTCCTCTTTGGAAACTAGAACCTACTGTGAATCCTAACAGAAATGAATTGGCCCAGACAGTCCTCCTACCTCCAGATATTGCCTTCAGAGGAAAAGGGACTGGAGGCTTGGGTGACAGACACTTAAGCACTTCACTTAAGCACTTAAGCACTTAAGCACTTCATTGCCATAATAATTTTTAATATCCAATAGCAAGATAGAGAATTCACCTTGAGACTAGGCCTGATAGCTTCTGCTGTAGTGCAAGTAGGTGAGATCAAAAACTGGACTGTACTACAAGGAAAGATTGAAAAAGAATTGTGTCTCTTCAGGCTGGAGAGGAGAACGCTGATAGGAATGCGATCAGCATCATCACAAAGACAGTGGATAAGGTGCATGTGACGAAGGTGAAATTGTTAATCGCCAGTTATGCAGTAGCAAAATGAGATGAAGCATTGCAATTATTGGAAAATAGGCTTAAAAAAGGTAAAATATTTCTTTGCACAGGAGGCAGGAAACTTTGGGAATTTGCTGCTACAGGAGGCAGTGGAGGCAGGCAGTGGCAGCAGGTTTGAAAAGAGATTAGACAAATTCATAGGAAACGACTCCATAAGCAGGTTCTGAAGGGGATAGGCAGAGACATGCCCCCAGACATCCTTCATACAACAGCTGTGGTTGTTGGGAAGTGTAAGGGGAAAGCACCACAGAATGTGGCTGGGCTTGCAGGCCTTTCTCCGAACAGCATTTCCTGTTTGTCCCGTTGGAGTCAGACTGTGGACACAGACCATGCTCTGACCTTTTAGGGCATTTCTCATGTTATGTCATGAGGACTGAATAAGAGATTCTTCAGTCACCACATCTTCCTTCCCCTCAATTTAAACCATGAGTCTTAGACATATAGGAAGTTTGATATCCATCAGACATCTTTCTCTTCTATATTACCCTCAAAAGAGCATGTGCTCATGCTTAATCTTAAACACCACAAGAAATTCTGTTAATTTCAGTGAGACCAGTCTCACAGGCTCGAAGTTTAGCACATGTGTACCTGAAGTACGTAGCATACAATTCTTCTGTGAACAGAGAACCTAAGAATCCACATTAGAAAGATAACAAATAAAACCACACTGAATAAACAAACCAAAATACCTTTAATCTTTTCCTATTCCAAGTAGTCCCTCACTTTGCTCAACTGATGTCTCTCTCCTTTTCTTCCACCTTTTGTCTTCCGTTGTTTGTGAAGTACAAGCTTGCCCCTATGTTTCTGTACTCTCCTTTTCTTTCTGACCTTTCATTCATTCTTTCCCTACTCATACTAGCACAGTTACAGGGCTAAGGGAATTAAGGCCTTAACTGGAACATGTAATGCTTTGGAGAACTTCCAGAGGGTCTCTGGATCTCCATCAATGAAGAAAGTACTGAGAAATTGTTACTCTTCTAAAAGTGCTCATTGAGATGCTTGCAGTGTGCTTTTGAGATGCTTGCATGGAAATGCTGTGTAAACTCCACTTGCTAAAGTCCAGAACACAGAGAAGATAAAGATGAGTTTCCAAGATCAGCAGCAACATGGTGGTTATTCGTTGTAATTTTTTGCTTGCCCTTTCTAGGTTTTAAAGTTACTGATATTTAACTCAGACTATTACGGGCTGAGGCTCTCAAGCATGCCACATAGGATGTAGGAATAGATCCACCCAGAATCCTGTCGCTGAAAGGGAGTGAGCACCAAATGCTTTAAATAATAACGAAAGAAACCCCAGTTGTTCACACCAGAAAATTTCCACCTAATCCTGTAAATTAAAGGTAGTATGTGGGAAGTTTTGCATTCCTCGTAGAAAAACATGATCATATTTTTTCAAATAAATATCTGATCCTTTTTTGACATATAGGAACAAAAAGATGAAGAGAAAGCAATGATTTCTCACATTGGCCAGCTAAGATCTGCTGACTGATAACATAAGCAGGAAGGTGGAAGGAAAAGACATGCATGCCTGCTGTTAAAGAAAAGACTATTTGCACATAATGCTCTAGAGAAATTATTGAACATTTCATGCACACAAAATACAAGCCCTGTCACTTTGCCAGGGTCAGTGAGACCTAGGCTAATCTACTGAGCCAGTTCTAGTTATGCAAGTTAAATGGTTTAGTGGTTGCTTTAATTAGGAACCTTATTTTATTTACACTCTCAAAAAACAGTAGTAAAGAATGTTCCATGCCCATGTTTACCAGCCCCAGTCCTTGTCCTAACCCTCACCCCTCCAAAAAGGCTTTCTTTGCCTCCTTCCACTCACGGCTGGCAAGTTGCCAGAAACATATTCCAGAGTGTAACAAATCTAGATATCTCAGCATAAAAGTGAGATGCAACACAAAGCATCCCTTCTGTGAGAATCCCTCATAGCACAAGGACAAGAAAGGCTAAGAAATTATTGGCACTGTAAAGAAAACAACAGGAATTTTAATTAAAGAACAATAAAAAAAATTACTCATATTTTCCTACATCTGTTAACCACATCACTGCAAATGTTTTCAGTGTGACATCAATCGTCCTTCACATAATACTCCTTTCTCACTCTTTTCTCACAAACATACCCACACCTTCTTCCATGCTGCTCTTTCTAGCAGATAGTAATGATCCTCCATAATGTATTTGTCCAGTTTCACCCTTACCTGACACAAACGCTGGCCAAGGGAACTTTTTGACAACTTTGCTTCATGAAAGTTCTGTGTATCCTGAGGACAGAAACTCACCAAACAACTCAAACGCTAAGATGGCCAAACCTAGTCCTATTTCCATACCACAGCCTTATTTCCACTGCTTGACTCTCTCTTAACTTAATTAAAGCCCACAGGCTCCCACTGCTACAAGTGGGTATAATATAATAAACTTCAGTAGCGACCTGTTGATTTTCTCCAGCTTTGCCCATTATCATTTTTGAGGGATGCATGCATTCAACAGGGCTGGGATCATCTTCCACACATTCTATGACTAATGTAGCTTGTTTGTAAGTGCTGTCATCAGCAAACAGCAATAAGAAGTAGCATCACTCACATATAGATGTAAGTATACAGAGCCAATGCAGTATTTCTCAGACGCATTGAATTCTGCTGCTCTGAAATAGAAGGCAAAACCATGACCATTCCTGCTATAGGAAACAGGAAAGGAGGGTCATATCTAGACCAGGCAAGAGGAGCCCTGAAGATTTTGGCTAGCCATTCTGCTTCTGCTAGGGGTCCTCTTTGCTACCACTGCCCTGAGGACATGAAACCTTCTCTTGGGTAGAGGATCAGCAACTGCTTCCAGTTTGGTCTTCTACAGGTCCAGTACGAGCAAAGAAAACATTGCATATATAGTCATTCTTCTGCCTTAGCAGTTGCCTGATTTGTCTTTACCTAGAGCATGCTCTAGCTATATGGCTCTTTCCAAAGTATATGAAGGAGATGGCTTTGATTTTCCACTTATTTAAAAAAAAAAAAAAAAAAATGTACAAAAGCAGGGGATTTCAATGGAAATTTGTTTTACTAATTCGGATACAGATAAGTCTCCCCTTCCCAGAGCCCAGACTTATCAGAAACTTTTAGGAAAAGGGTAGACAAGAGGAAAACATCAGAATTTTCACTTTCAGAGATCCTACTGAATCTCTCAAGACAATCTGACAGGGCCATATTCACACTGGGAAGCTGCCGTGCTAAAACAGGACTTTGAAGAGTTGCAGTGAAAGCCACTTTGTGACCAGAGTGCTCTGGCAAGGGAGGCAACTATACTTAGCATTACTCCAGGTGACCACAATGAAGTGACCAGCAAAGTACAGTTCTGAACAATTAATACCATGGTCTGCCATATAATTTTGTAATTTGTAAACATGCCTAATGAATGACTCTCCAAGATGTACTGAAATCCAAAGGAAAATACGACAAAATTTGGGCTGCAGCAGGACCAGACATCCTGTTCAGAGAAGTTGTTCTTCTGTGCAGCTTCCTTTCCCCACTTCCTCTTGGCGCCTAGTCCTGTCCTCAGGTCATTAGACCACACCACTTCCCTGTTGTTAGCAGGTTATAAATACTGAGACAGATAGGTACCAACATGATACTGGTAACATTTTGATAGCAACAGATCTCCATTATCAGCTGTATCACTTGCCTAAAACCTAACAGAGATTTGCTGGACCACCCCTTGCTGCTAAGGACCAGTTGCAAATTTACACCTCCCTTTCTGTAAGCCTAAAAGTTTTTTCCCATGTTAATATCAACTCAACCTTGTGATTTTTCCTACATGGTTGAAGCATAATGCTGTGCGGAGCACAGGAAGATCTGGCTACCCACAAAAAGTATTTGATCAGTTTTTTGGCCTTTAGTTTTGTTTTTTTAAAAGTACATTTTAAAAACCCAGACAAACAGTGCAGCATGTTTTAACACCGGTTAATATGGGATTCTTAAATCAAAGCACTGCTAATCAATAGTGAAGTACCTAACTCCCAGCTTTATTGATTATGTTTACACAGACTTAATTCATAGGTTAACCATGCTGGCTCCTCAGATCTCCTCTTTGCTGAACTTAGACACAGCTTGCACAGAGTGGAGAGAATCTTCCTATCATACTTTTGTTCTTTAAGCTGATTAATCCAATAAAAATCCATGTGGCAAGTGCTAGACAGTTGATGGTGGTGGTGTAGCCCTGGAGAAACAGGTTTCTCAGTCTGAGCTGGGTTTTCAGCACATACCACAAAGAAACATGCTCTCATTTCTGTCACATAAAAAACCACCAGTGAATTGATGTTGTCAGGTGTTCTCAGCTCTCCTTGAAAATTCCCCTGAATTATTTAGATTTTTTCCTCAAAACAGAAAATATTTTTTTAAATTGAAAACAATAACAACATCAACAAACCTCCCATCAATAAACTATGAATTTCATGCAAATCTCTGTGTACAATTAAGAAAAAAATGTCAATATAGGAAGAGTTTTCAGAGGACACTGAGGCCTTTTAATTTGCAGGAGGAATACAATCAGCAAGATGTCATCCAGCTGACTGAAGAAGTGAAGAAATGAAAAAGTGAAGGTGTAATCTGTGTTTTACAATCAGGCTCTTGTCAAATTCTTTTTGGTACCTTCTTCTCTAACAGCATGCTCTGTAATAACTAGTAGGATGTTGTCATCAATTTGGGGAAGTGAGTGAAGATTTCTGCTGTGCAGAAGTCTATGGGAATGAAGAATTTGAGTGAAGAGGAGGAAGAAGATGGGAGCAGTCATTCAGCTGTACTTTTACATACATTCAATATTTCAATATTTCGATACATTCGGTGTTTCTTTTCACAGCTGTGCCAACCAAGACAAGCAAGCGAAAGATAAATAAAAATTTTTCCCAGATCTTAGCCTGCATTCATAAAGGAATTCCATAAAGAAACTGCTTCTCTTAGTGTACTGTACTGCTTTCTGGCATGGGTTTTCTGTATGATCAGTTGAGGAGGAGGGGAAGAGTACAAATCTGCAGCGTTACAGACTGCACTCACTGCTAAATACACACTGACTGTGTTGGTTTTAATGCACCGTCACATTTTTGAGATAGTGGGTATGGCATTAATATCTACTACATGCAGGATTACCTTAGCACCTATATTTTCACCTTCCGTAAGCAGCATTCAGCACCACAATGTAACAACTTAAAAGCCACAGCAAAGAATGCAGCAGTTGACCAACATTAGAATTTGGGTTTAACTCTAAATGAGGGTGACCATAAAAAAAAATATTAAAAATCTTCAAAAATCTTACAGCCTGGGCCACCAGTTACCTGAGCCAGTAACACAAGGTCGTTTTGGAGGCCTGCTAAGTACCTGCACTGAGCCTCTTTTCACATATCTTGTAATCACTTTGTGAACCTTGGTTCAGGCACTTCTCTAACATTGTCAGGGAAAGAAGTGTCCTGTCTGTCAACTCTTCATACACCACATTTCCCCACCCTCTCATATCTCCCACTTGAGCAATATTAGGCATTCTTAGTTTCTGTATCAAGCAATGTCTTATTTAAGGTTGGCATATTGAGCACAGTTCATCCCTTCCAGGTGATGACCTAAATTATTTTTAAGATATCAAGTAAATTAGATTTCATTTCAGAAAATGCCCCAAGTTTAAAACTAGATGTTGAAAATCATCTGCAGAATTGTGATCCTTATTGTTACTCTCCCGCGGTCTACAGATTAAACTAATCTTTTTTCCTGGAGGTGGGGCAAGACCTCTATTCCCAGAAGGCGTTTCCCTCCTAAAGGCAAGTTGTTTCCTTAGATGTTACACTTAATGAGTGGAAGAAAGTGGACAGAAAGCTGCACAGGCCAGGCACCGGCAGTCCTATGAAGAATGGGGAGAGTTAATTGTGTGTAGTAATAGCTGTAGCTCCCCAAGGAGGAGAAAGATGGAGGGGAAAAGAAGGGAGGGCAAGTGAAGCCCAAGTCAGATTAAGATCTCTTTCCCTCTTTCTTCTTGTGGCTGCAGCTGGGTCTCACCCACTCTCCGCCTTGAAACTGTCAGCAAGCCAGTGGCTGGCACAACGGCCGAGTAATTACTGATGACATGCAAGCAGTATTTTTTCCAGATTGGCTTTCCTGCCTTTCTGCAAGAAAAATAAATGAAAAGCGGTATCCCAACAAACATGACAGGAAAAATAACAATACTTGTATGGGACTGATACTGGAAACGTGCTGCTCCTCCAGCTGCAGGCTGGAGGGAACTACCACCATTCTTGCCCTCCGTCGTCTCAGCAAGGAAGGGAAAGATTGAAGGCAGAATGGGAGAAGGGCTTCTTTCTAAGGTCAGCACATCTCTAGTCAAAGCTCAGTACCACACCAAGAACAGGGAGAAGGCAGCAATATACAAGTCACCAAGCTTGGCCGTAACTGAGACTGACATAGCACAGCTTGAATTTGGTCTACTGAAAAGTAGAAGAACAGTATCATTCCATCCTCTCCTCTCCTTTTAACCTGAGTTATATGACTCATCCTACCATCTGTTAAAGACTAATGAACTCATATCTGACCTGTCACATGAGTGGGTCCCCGCAAAAGATGATTTCTACAAGTCTTTCTCAGCTATCAACTGCTTCACTTTAAGATAGGAAGATGAAATTCTAAAATTCCACCCTATATTGCAGAACCGGCTTTAATGGTTTGTACAAATCTATCTGTTTGTTATCTGCTGGCTTATGCAATAGGCTGTTTTATTCCAATGGACAAAATCAGGACCAGAGATCCCACTACCTGAAAAGAAATCTATGTGTTCAAGCAAGATCTCATTTCTACTTAGAAAAGTGCCTTTTCTTTCTTTCCACAGAAAAGTTTTTTTCTATAATTCTCAGTAGAAGCCAGAGAGAATAGATTTCTAACCTTCATCTGTTGCAGCCTGTGAGATGTTTGCAATCTCTCCCTCTGTGGACAACACAAACAGAAGTATGCCTATTAGATGGATGAATGGATATAATTAATTTGGAGGTCTCATGGTCTTTTTTTTTCACTATAAGAATCTTGTTCCTCTTCCCCTTATACCTACAGATGAAAGATGCAGTAGGACAGTCCTGGAAAAGACTGTTTGGGTTACATAGTTAGGCTTCTCAGGATACATGCATATAAGAATGCTATTCAATTCATTATGATGAGATAGAAAATTCTATTAGTAAGTCACTGCATATGTCAATGGATGAGCAAAGGAGTTGGAATATTATTTGCCACAGGCAAATAATTAATTAATGAGAGATAAAGAACTCATTTTAAAACTACAAAAACTCTGAATGTGAAAAAATAAATTGTTCATTCATACTACAATTATTGCCACAGTTAATGATAATTCTGCAAAACTTTCTATTCTAAATCCCTGTTTTCATATGCTTCTCATTAGAAAGCATTACCATTTTCAGGGTAGTTTTTTATTCTATTCAAAAGTGAACTTCCTCATTGACATTTTTGCTAAGTTCTTATGAAATCACTTCAACTATGTTAGAGACATGCAAGAATAAAAAGTCCCATTAAAAGAAAATAGTCTGCCTAGCTAGGCCTATGAGTTTAATTCAAAACACACTGCATTTGAAAGCCTCAGATTTGGGGCTTAGTCCTCCAAATGAGACCAATCAGCCAAAGTGCCTATGAGAATCAGTGGGACATCTCCCCTCAAAAAAAGCCTGGTAAAACTTTATAATAGTTTACATTTCCTTGATAAACTGATGCAAAATCTGAGCTTGCTTCTGCAGAAGCAAGTTATCAAAATAGCATGCTTTAATATGTTTTAAACTAACCCATTGTCCTTAACACCACAATAGAGCAGAACACACACAGCTACTGTTCCCCAGCTGAAGGATAATAACTTCCTGCTAAGGGATGGTGCCTCCTTTAAACGTGTTAACTCATTCACTTTCAATCACATACCTGTATCTGTGAGCAACTCACCAGAAGGTGTTATCTGTAGAGCACTGGTATTTACCTGGCTCTGTTCCCCCAAAATCTTACCCCCATCTTTCTTCTGGTTCAAGTTCCTGGCTCATGCTCCAGGTAGATGGGACTACCTGCCTGTCTACTTGGGCGACTGTCACTGCCCAAAGAGTTAAGCTGCCTCCCAGGCAGTTTCTGAACCGATATAGTCTGCCCACAAATTATTTAGTGACAAAGCATAAACCAGAACTCAGTATGTGATTAGTAATAAATATAATCTGTACATGGCCTTGTAGCAGAACAGGGTGAATATGGCCAAAAAGGGCAGGTCTGTGAGACAAGCATTGCAGCGTCTTCAAAATGAGAAGATAACCAGATGTTGTAACTATGAAAATACTCTTGCCTTCACTTTTTTTTCTTTTTAAAATATATTCCACATATAAATTTATACAGCATTATGAAAACATTAACAGAAATTTAAGAAATTGCAGAACCAAATGTTTATGTAAGACATACCTGTGTTGCCCATGAGCAAGTTTGGAATTTATTCCTCCCACCCTCATTTCTGAGTGCTTTGACACACATAAATCTGCCTTGAAAGAAATCAGTCATTGAGGTAAAGTTGTTTAAAAAATGAAATTACTCTTCAGAATACTCTTCAGAATAATTGGACAGACCCTAAATCAGGGAGTGCATTTATAGCATACTAGCAGTCAAAATCAGCCCCACAGCTACTTACAAAAAACCCTGAATTTTACCCATTTACATTGCCTTCTCTTCTGCTCTGTGATCCAGTGCTCCTGGTGTGTTTCTTGCCAGATAGTCCAACAAGTCCAGTTCCACACACTGGGAAAGAAGCTGCCTAGGCCCTTTGCAAGAAACAGGTATTGTAAGTACATTGATGTGCACAGAGCTAAGGGTATGCACTTTTTGCAATATATGCAAATGGTAAATGGACTGTTTCTAGGTTGGGTTTGGTTTTTTTCACACTGCTCCCCCAACACTGTTTAGGAGCACTTCCACTGGCCCACATAGTGCTAAATAAGTACAGTTTGGCTTTTGATACTTCAACTCTGCAAATAGCTGGTGCTTTTCTAAATGGATGGTTTCTTTTTTGGCATGCTTCTTGTTTCTTACAGTCATTTCTTGCAAGAAAGAAAAGGTAAACAAGGAGACATAAACAGGAATTTGCTCTTTGTAAATGAAATCCCAGTTTTGCTGCTTCATCCACTGTGTGCTTTTTGCACAGTCCTGATGAAAATAGAGGAACCGGGATGCAGGGACTGTATCTCCAATAAAATGATCAGGTGCAAAAGATTTCTGTATGGTAACATGAAAGAATCAAAAGGGGACAAACAAATAAATAATCTGAGAAACATGTATGGCAGGCTCTGTATTTTGTTATGTTTTCTCCATCCTCTTCTATTTTACCTACATCAGAAACCTCCCGAAGTCTTTACTCTGCAAGCATCACATCCTCTTCCATGAGCCACATTCATTTGCACTGCAGCAAACTTTAAGTCATAAGATTATATACAGGCTGGCTTTACACAAGATACAGAAACCTCACTTGGAATTTAATATATATTTGAATCATAAAGATTCAAATACTGTGGCTTTTCTTTCTCTTTCTCTCTCCTCCTCCTTCCTATCCTTATTTTTCCCCATTTTGTAGCACTTGCAAGTCAGGTTTCAGGGTGTTATTAAAGCACGGAGCAGAATTTTGGAAGGTGTCCAGTTCTTCACCCCACCCAGATGAATACCTGGAAGCACACTGTTGCCATGGCTATCCTGCCAGACTGAAATTAAGTGTGGCCTCAGCTGGAACAAATGTTGAAAATATGAAAAGATGCCCTCTGAAACAGGTAACCAGAAGACTGATGCAGCAAAACTTAATCTACGGTTTTATATCTTTCTGGTAAATAATTTCATTTTACTCTGCAAATCCATTTATAGTAGGACCAGACATGTTGCAAGACATGTTGCATTAAGATATCTTAATATCTGCTTTAAATGTACTTTATCTTGCCATTTTCTAAACTAATCTGATAATTTTGGCAAAACAGAGGTGTTGATCAAGTTTAGGATTTAGGATTTTGCAGGGCTGTCTAGTATCACCCATGCTGCCCAGTTTCTGGCAAAACAATATAAAGTGGTTTTCTTTGTGTGTCAGCACTAGAACTGGCTGAGGATTTTGTAGAGCTTAAGATGTTTCATGTGTATTGCTTCTACTTCAAAAAGCTTTCACCAAACCTGAGGCAGGCATCCAGTGGAACTCTCCAGCCACTTCCACACACTAATTCAGAGCCAGGGACACTAGTGCTCCTGTGGGCCCTTGGCTCTAGCTCCAGCTACCTCTAGCTTGGCTCTAGCTCCTGCAGTGGAGGACTCCATGCTTCCAAGGTCTGGGGTTTGGGTACAGCACCTCCAGCTTATTTGTGCCAGAGGCACCTCCAAAACTCTTGGCTCCAAAATCACTGTTCCAATGCTTTCTGATCCTCACCATGGAGTGAAGAGGCTGATATTTCAGGATCTCCCGTCAACCCCTATTTGCCTCCTGGATCCACACTCAGGCTCATAGTTTTTGGGTGCCCCACTCTACTAAAAGTCACACACCCACCCTCCGGGGTCCCACACAACCTCAGAAAAGCCGACGTGATGGTCAGTGTCATGGTTGAGTGGCAGAAGAGGGGTATCAGGAGATACGGAGGTTTTCATGCCAACCTGTTGGCCCCATCAACAGGCTGACCTGTGATGTGTGAAACGTAATTTGGGTGGAAACCACAGCAGAGATGACTCACTAACCAGTAGACAAAACCAGCCAGGGTAAACGTTGGTGCTAACTCAAATGTTAGTTTTTTCGTGTAATCCAGCCCTCACCTGGACCCCTTTGCATGCCTGGGGAACTACCTAACTTTTGCACCCTCATGCAGAAATGTCAGGCTTAATGCTGGACCCTGCTCTCAGAGCTGGGCGAAAGCCCTTCCTTCCTAACTCCACTGCAAGCCACCTAGAGGGTGAGAAAGGCCATTGCTTAGTCATTACCTTCCTCTGTTGTCTGCGCCAGAGGACAAAGCCCTTCTCCTTCAGGGTGGTAGGGTTGGCTCATTTGTCCTGTGTGACAGATGGAGTTATATCTCTGGAGACAAGGTTCCTCCCGGGTGTTCCTCCACAACGACTGGCTCCATGGAGTCCCTGCCATCAGCCTCCATGTGTCTGGCACCAAGTCTGACCATATTGATTTAGTAGTCCATTGTCCTGTGGGAAAAGTGCTTAGTGTCAAATACCAGAACATGATCAATAACACACAACCTCCAGAGTTTGTGTTATAGCTTCAACACTGGGCCTCGGGCACGAGAAACACCTTGGTAGCACCACTGCAAACCAGACATCAGTCTGGTGAAGTAAATGGATCAAACTGGGAAGCACCAGAAGCAGACAAAGGACATACGCTTTGCATGCCCCGAGTGCCTGCTGATATGTCATAAACCATCTGATTGTAACACATTAAGACAAGACTCTCTGAAAAACTAGGAGTTGAAAGGCATGATTCTGATTTCGGGTACACGATTTTTTTGCTTCTGAGAAGCCACTGATTTCAGTTCATTTGCTCCTGAATTTTAGAACTGTGAGCTTAGGCTCCAGCCCTTTAATTTTTAAAACACCAGCATCATCCTGTCACCAACCCCAAGCCTGAAAATATCAACGGATCATGGCAGATGTATCACATCCTCTTTCCCCTTTCCAAACCTCACTCCCTGCTACCCATATACACTCCTTACCACAACACAAGTAAGTCCACAGCAGCGTGATGTATTCTTGTAAAACAAAATAGATGAGGTCTGAAGAACTTAAACAGCAACGCACTAACCCAGTTCATCGTATGATCCCAGGCTCCAAACAAAAGGGCAAGGGTGGGGCCCACAGACCAGTCCAAGTGTCGGGTGGGTCCATGTTTTACGAAAGATAAGAACATATTCTATTAAAAAAAGTCTTTTGTACAGTTGCTCTTTGCGACCCTAAAGGGGGAAAAGATTATCTTCATGCACAGACTGCAGTGGTGTGGGGCGGTGCACGCACATGCACGTATCCTTGTAGTGGTGTTGCCAGGCATTGGGGATATGCATGTTATTTACAAGTCGGCACTGCCAAGGAATGCCGATGGAAACTCCATCACCTAATGGCAGCACAGCAACAGATTTGCCCTATGGTGTATTTTTATCCTGGCTTGTATTATTTTGTTTTTAATCTCTTTCTTTGGTCATTATTGTAAATGACAGTTCTGGGATTCTGGTTTTTCCCTATTACCAGGATTTAAAAGGACTGGACATTAATGTGGATGAGGATATCCACCATAATAATTCTAGCATCAAGAAAACATGAACGTCTTCATGCTTTAGGACATCACTATTCAAATGACCTACTCATGGTCCTGGTCCACAGTGAGTCTGTTTTATGTGGGCCTTGCCAAGGCCTCAAATGTGTGGTGTCCCACACTTCTCCAAGTCAGTTCCCAGCCCTGGGAGCTGGGAGCTGCAACAGGGGCTGCCAGCCTGGCCAAGCAGGGTCTGCACCCAACATCCTGTGCCCTGGTGGCACTGTCTGGGAAACCCCAGCAGCGATGCAGTGAAGAGCCCAGATTTAAAGCACAGGCCAGCCATTCTTGTTAACAATCCCAGCAAAGCTTCTCCTGGGGGCAGGTACTCCCCTAATTGTCTAGTACAGGATTTTTACCCATTTAAAAGGCAGAGAACAGAGAATTGACTGAATCACAAGTATAAGCACCTTGGAAGTTTTATATTCTTTTGCTGTTATGTTGTGCCCACTGCTGCTGGAACTGCAGTATTTGGGTTCACATTCCACCCTGAAAGTAAATTTCTTTAAAGTTCATGGAAATGTTTGAGTTTGGTTTCAGTCCAAAAGGAGCCAGGTTTAAAATACTGATCCACACCTGGGGTCAGACTCTTCAGTTGTTGGTGAACATCTCTTAGATACAAGAGCCTGGGATCAGCCCATGTTAGGAGTCATCACAAAACAACTAACATTACTGAGATACAAGGAAATTAACACACTCCTATGAAATCAAAATGATAAATAAATTCATTTTTGTCCTATTTATGGAACAGAGAGACCGAAAATTTATGTGATTGACTTTCTGAAATCCACATGTAACTCTCAAATTCAGTCAAGGATTTTACACCTACCAGCATTTTATTCCTTTCAGGAAGGCTTAATTACACCTAAACAAAATGTATGTTTTTTAGGAAGTAACTTTAAGTGTTTAGGAAGGCACATTTGCCTGTTTATCCTAAAGAAAATCAGTCCATCACATTTAATGACAAGTAATATTGTCCCTAGGAGAAGTTCTGTAATTACCCATCTATCCCTTTCTATTCTTTGTAATCATTCACATGCAATTATCTCCATCCTGCCTGATGTTTTCCTAAATCCTGCATGAATACAAAGTAAAGCAACAGTCAGACCAAGCATGATAGCTCTTTAAATGTCTGAAAGGATTTCTGCAGTTAGCAAGAGGATGGCATGGAAGGGGTTACACTCTGTGCTCGAGTTCCTCTTTTTGTCCCCAAGGAGAGGAAAGAAGCAGAATACCTCCAGAAGCTAATGAAACATGGAAACAATTTGTGTACAAGCAAAATCCAAGGTTTGTCGTCTCTCACTGCCAATAATAATACTTTATTTCCTATTTGTACTGTATAATGTTCAGGATGAAAAACAACTGATATTATTCAGTAATTCCCAAAGATGTCATTTTATAGGTAGTGTGGCCATCTCCCTGAGCTTACAGTGTGTAGAAATAACTCTGCACCAATGCAAACAGGAGCCAGCAGCTACATCTTCCATTTTAGTTCGAGCACCTTTGAAATCTCCTAGATGGAAAACTTCAGGAATTTTGTCTTCTTTGAGGAATCAGACTTTCAAATCAAGCTCTTATAAACCCACTTAGAGCTCTCCATCTGCAAAGTAAATCCAGTTAAACCTCCTTTACTGATAGAATTTAAAGCCTTACTTTTGTCCCAAACCAGAGAACATGCAGGCACAGCACGGAGTAGGGCACAAGGTTGGATACAGATCAGCACTGATTATCAGTGACAGTTTCCTCAAGAAAGAATTAGCATCAAAACTAGTCCCAGCTTTACTAGGATGCAGTCTCATTGGCATTAATGGAAATTTCCTTCTATTTTCTCTAGTTCTGGACATGCCCGGGGAAGAAGCCGAAACCGCCTGCCAGAACAATGCACGACAATGCAGCATTCGTGGCCCCCCACAAATGACTGCTTGGATAATTAGAGCAGGTGTCAAAATCCCTAAGAATAGCTGAGAAACAGAACCTCCCAGCCCAGCGCTGGTGTCAGATCGACACAGATAAAACAACAAACAGATGAGGTCCCAGTGGGTCTCCCCAGGCACTGCAGGCAGGGAGCTGAGCTTGCTGGCAGGGCTCACCTCCCTCCGGGAGCTTGTTTGCTGCTCCTGAAAGCCAACCTCTCTGTCAATGTCATACATCCCTTCACTGGAGACAGGTTGAGAGCCTGCTCTGTGGCCCAGGAATGCAACCTAAGGCCAAGAGCTTTCCTGTATTGTGTATCCAGAGGTCAGTTGCAGCCGACACTTGCTTCGCTGTATGCAGCAACTGAGTATTCAGTGGCTGCCTTGGTCCATCTGTGTTTTAAAGTTCTCATGAAAACCTCAGTGGGCTTGCCTTCATGAAGTAAGGTATAAAAGCAGCAGTGTCATGTACCCACACATACATCCAGTCTCTTACAGCCGGTTTCAAACTCCCAGAAAACTGGGAAACTGTCAGCAGACAATGTCTCCTGGCTTGGCTGATCAGCACCAAGAACGACCTGGAATATCTCTGGTGCTATCTGCTAGGTGCCTTACCTGCAGCAGGTTAAAGCCTCAGAACACATGTTGTTAATGTCTGTATTTTTTCTGAATGGTAATGATGGGGCACCAACCAGTTATTACTAGAAATATTGTCCAGACCCGCAAGGTTTAAAAAAATAGCCTGAGCATCATCCATATAATGCTGCAATCAGGCAAAAAAGGTAGATGCAGCCCTGGCCCTGTTACAGCTCTGCATGCCCTTTTTATGCAGGTGCCTCACCATCAGACATGAGCACGCTGCGCTAGCGCATGCTGAGCTGTCGGGCCAAGGGCAGTCCCAGTCCAGTGTCAGAGGTTTCAGCACATGCTGGATGCAGGTTCAGGGCGGATGGCTCACAGTGAAGGCTGGGTCACTGCTTCACTATGTGGCACAGTTTCTTTCTGGTATCTCCCGCAGCTTGAGTGGTCTTGCTACCATGCATGTAATTACAGCATGGACATATTCCTTATCCTGAATTAGAAGGCCCAGTTTCCTGATTCAGGTGTAACAGGGTAACAAGTTGAAAGTGGAAATACAGCTATGTTCCCAATAATTTCTTAACCCTCAGACAGCCCAAGATTTTAACAGGGGGAGAGCGACATTGCTTAGCCATACCTATACAAAGCCAAGAAGGGGGAGCTCCTTCTTTCCCTCTCTTCCATGGTCACCACTGCAATACAGCTTTAGCACATCTAATAAATACAGGCTTTGGAGATGAAGTTAGGGAAACAACTTGAAAACAAAGGATGTTTCAAACAAGAATTCCCTATTGTCAACTCCCTGTGCTGAAACCAGGAGACACTGTTCAACAAAATGCCTAGAAAATCACATGAGGCAATCTGATGTTGGAAGTTTCTTGCTTATTCCTTGGACCCAAGCAGCCTTAAAGTTCAGATCTAACAGTCACCAACTGCCAGTAGCAAATACATATCTCAAAGCAATACAAAGTATACTCATCAAAAAAAAAACCTCTCACTACAGTATGTGTCTTGCCATCATTAAACTCCAGCACCGTTCTGGTCACATCTACAGAAGCTACCTGGTATGAGAGAAAGCTCCAAGGGCAAATCCAGACTTTGCAGACCCTTATAGGGCTAGATACTATGGAAATGAATTGCTAACACTGCTGACCAGCTCCATTGTTTAAAGCAGTACCCTCTCAGACTTCTGCAATAATTCAACAGTGAAATAAACAGCTCTGATCAGATAGCTAGGGAAATTAGATAAAGAGCACAATAGCTGTGAAGATAGGAATACTTCATGACGAGTCATATATCAGTTTATTCCTGATTTAACTCCCTTTTGGTTACTCTTTGTTAATACTTCACATCTGTATGACAAGTCAGAAGGGAAGGCAAAGATCTTTCGAGACAGAATCTGTTTTCCCCCAAGATGACATGTGCATGCTACCTTCATGACTTACTGCCCAGCCATCTCCTTGTGACTCTTTCATGTTACTCACTTAGAAATAACGTCTGTGTTTCAGGACATAGCAATTTCCTCACAGCTAGTTTTTATACTTCAGTGTGCTCCCGAGATACTAAACTATTCAAAAGTGCTCTTTTCCTCTACGTCTGTTCCCACAGAAGTCCCAGGACAGCACCTTTGAAAATCTTTTCCCCCCTATCGCTTTGAACATAAGCAGGATAAACCCAAGCTTAACACTTATTTTATACTGTCACATACTTATTTCTTTCAAAATAAGTTATTTAACTAAAAAGAAAAGCAATAAAAAGTCCAAGATGCTTGGATGTAATGGGATTAATGGGATCATCACACTGCTTTAATAGTATACTTTCTAAAAATGTTACGGAGGGGGCTAAATGTGGTTGCTCTGGATGAAAGAAGCCGTCACAGCAGGAGTAAGCTTTCAGCACTGGGAAAGAAGCAATCTCCAGCAAATCTTGCTAAATGCAGCTACTGTGGAATTCAGGATGCGCCGTACACACAGCTGGCTATAAAACTCTTCAGATCATCCAGCTCTGCCTCTCCCCTCCAGCAAACAATTCCCTTTGCATTTCTTGCAGCTCTTATCAAAGGTAAATAGGCTGGGTATTTCATAGTACTCTAGGGTTTTTTTGAGGATATTCTTAAAAGACCTAGTCAAGCCAGAGGACCCCAGCTCAAGGAGGAGAGGCTGTTCTCTTTACAGGTTTGGGGAGCTACTTTTCAAGCTAACACATTGTGAAATGCATCTCCTCTTCAGATAGTCTTGAGAGGTAGGTTGATAACGAGCTAAAACATTCATATCTAGGTTTTATAACCATTGTAAATCATTTCAGTATCTGTTTGGTTATCATAAATTCAATATTGTATCCTTTCAAATTAGTAACTGTAACAAAGGAGAGGAAAAAAAAAGACACATTTAACTAATGATACCAAACTACTGGTTTTCCTTTGCCTTTTTATGGACATGCCATGCAGCTGATGGCCATGCATTCCCACCCAGTGTCCTGTTTTCAGTTTGTCACCATGTGCCTTAGGAAGCTATGCTTTAAAGAGCACAACTAATATCTACCATTAAATAAAATCCAAACACTTTCGAAGTTTTCGTTTAAAACTAATCATAGAAATCTAAAAAATTTTTAAAGATTTTTTTTTTGCCCTTGTGGATCTGAATCTTGGTACCTCAGCTTCAAGCACATGGGATCTCCTTTCAGTGCATCTTATCCTGATTTCCCTGGATTTGAGGACTTACCTGCAGTATTTTTACAAGCAACACTACATTTTAATCACCATTAATTATTCTCAATCCTACTTTACCTTCAGTAAAGTAATTTTAGGGAAATTACCTTAGCTTTTTTCCCATTTGTAGAAATGGTTCTACATTTTACATGAAGGAAAATTCAGCTGTGGTTTAGAGAGATAGATACACAACAGAGGGAGAAGGCTTTTCTGAAGTGACCAGCAAGTCTCAAGCATTGCATAGAAGTCCCAAAAACTTTCTCAGACTTACTCAGCGTCCTTTATCATCTCCAGCTCTCAAAGAATAGATTCTCTTCCTCCTGCAGATCTGATGTAAACTGGAGCTAGCTGTACATAGTGAGAACCCATGCAGAATTAACAAATTTGAGACAGATTCTCTTTTCCAATCATAATGATAAATAGGTTGCTAATAATCTCTCCTTTTTGCTCCAGTATAAATGTAGAGTGAATTCATTAACTATACTATAGTTATTTTGGAAATAACACTCCTGTAACTGAGGCAAAGGTTTGAATCTACTTCTTGATGACATAACACCAATATAGAATGTCTTCGCATGAAAAATCTAAAAACTCCCATAGTTTTTCTGCTCAGATATAATAAATGTGAAGTTAAATGTATTAAAAAACTCCACTACAGTACTGTTTGATCGATAGGGTGAAAGTCACTGGCTTTACTTCACGTTAATGCAGAAACCAGGATCATTTGTTGTACAAAGGAATAAGCAGAGGCACTCACTTTAGTAACAATAAATACAGCTTCTCCAAATGGCATGGAAAAATTCTGCAGATGAAAACAAAATTTGAAGATAGTTTGAGATGAAAGATTTGAACATTTAACAGTGTTAAATATTGTTAATTTTTCACAAGTTACTATAACTAGGTACACGAAAGTTTTGAATATATTTTGCAAATACTCCACTATGGCCAAATCCTGCAACTCTTATTTGGGTAAGGTATTCCAGTTGGGCTAATGGGACTCATCTCACAAATTCATGCATCAGAATTAGGCTCCAAATGCATGTAGGATTTGTAGCACAAAAGTCCTCACAATGCTGATTATTCTTTTAAGAACTCTGCAGCGTATCAACAGGAACGCAGAGCATATCTTGGGTTGCATCATTAGCTTCAGTTTCAGGAATTACTAAAATCCCCTAAGCTGCAATTTGTCATGATTCTCATTCTTGGGAAATCCTTTAAAGGGCCTGTTAAAGTCATTAAGCTAGTGTCCTCGATTTAATCTTTAAGGCTGCTCAGCCAACATTGAGTCACTGTAGTCTTCTAGGTCAGACAGGAAAAGAATTGACGTCATTGCAAAACGCCACTGCGTAAGTGTCTCTGAAAAAAATGGCAGCCAAGTGTACACAGTTGGATAATCAGATGCTGTGAATAACATGCTGCTCAACAGGTGAGCTTAGGGAATTTGGCACTTCAGAGCTGAACCAAGTGTGTCCTTACGCAGATGATAAAAGATCCGCGATACACTTTCTCTGACATAACATATTTAGCAAACTTATCAAGATGTTTCCTCTGTCCAGAAAGTCAACCAGCCTATTAGGAATGATAATTTGGCACACAATATGCTCTAGGGACAAATACGATAAGGGATGTTTCATACAAAGGGGCTTCCACTACTAGTCAGTTATGTCAATCTGCAGCTAAAAACAGCGGCATAAAAATAAACTTTAACTCTTCACCCTGGGCAATTAAGCTGTTTTCTAGCAAATTAAGCATGGCTTAAGCAGGCACCAGGAAAGACAGCTACAGCTCTGCTGCAACGCTTACTCTTGAAACATCAGAAACAAGCATTTAAGCAGGGCACTGAATTCTAGATATTTGCCCACTCAACATCTAACATTTCCCAATTCCAGGTGAAGGGGAGCAGAACCACATAGCTCAAACAGAGACCCCATTTTTCTCAAACCTGAAGACCCTTCAGACCAGAACTGTTCCCATTTGGACTCATTTTTAGAAAAGTCACAAACAGGAAGCGCATGTGCTGCTGTCCACAGGCAAATGGAGGGAGAATAAAGCTGTGTTTAGGCATACACTAGCCTTGAACCTTGTCCCAGTGACTTGTACCTGCTCCAGCACTAATCAGAAGACTTTTCTCATGAGTAGCAAGAGTCCACATCCTTGCAATGATTTGAATGATGCAGAAATACATCTAGCTGTGGCTGTCCAGAATCCTTACCCTAATCCCCAGAATAGCCTCCCTGAAGCCCAGAAATCTTTCCTACAGTTGAAATAAAAGCAACACATATTTGTTCTTTAAGGATGTTAATGGTTCTGGTCTTCACTTTATCTCTAAGAGCTTTATCTCTCTAACTATAAAGCTACCTCTGTTGGAGTTATCCTAAACCTAAGCCCAAACTCAACCCAAAGCCCACGTAACTCTTGGCTATCACAAAATTCTTCAATTTGTTGTTCAACCCAGTTCTCCCAGCAAGACCAATGATATAGTATCCAGTAACAACCTTGAATTATCATTCTTCTTTTACAGACACTTAAAACTAACTATAACTTAATGGTAGCTCAAGGACTTCTATCCACAACAAGAAATCTTCCTCTGATAATACCCAGAGAACCTGTGACTCTAGCAGAACCTAGCACAAACACACATCTTCCATACTACGCTGTGAGAAACTTTATCCAGCCTTAGCTTGAACCCAAGATATTTTAAAACTTGCCTTAAAATATTCTCATCACCTGTCAGACTGAACCTTCACCCTAGCCCTGCAGGGCTTGTAGGATCCAGCAGTGAACTGTCTTCATCTTTGTAATACTCAGGGCTAAGGCTTAATCATAGCTGAGTGACCCTGTGTAGCTTGCAGCATAAATAATGATACAAAAAGCATTCTTTGACTCATATAGCTCTGCTAACTCTTGCCATCATCCTTATAAACATAACCAGGCTACAGTCACATCTTGGGTTTAGAGTTTGTGCCCAGGACAGAGCTGATTTTATTACTGGATGTGCAAAGCTGCAGTTGTAGGATGAAGACTAAGCCATAAAGGGTGAATGACTTCTGCTTAGTTCTGGCACAAATATGAGCTTGCTGTGCACTACAGTTAGAGTTGGGTTTATGTTATGGGAGATGAAAAGATCCCTTTATCACTGAATTTTACAATACCTGGAGGTCTATGATGAGGGCAGGCACCAAGAGAGATGTCTGAAGTGGATAAGATGCAGCCTGGTGTTGAAACAACCAGCACTGTCAAGGTTGGGCTTAATGGGCTATAGAGGTGGGGCTGGAACTGGCTGGAGCAGAACATGATGTGCAAAGCCCAGCAAAGGCTAGAGGCAGTAGCAAAGGACTTCAAATTTGTTAACGAGGGGTCTGTCAATCTTGTCACAAGCCTAAGTTAAGCTTAGTGTTGGAGATGAACTCTAAATTTAGGACTAGCAGGAAGTAAAAAGCTAAGGAGCTTGCAGGATGCCACCAGAACAAATTGAGGGCTATGATCACAAAACAGCGGCTAAAGGTAAAGACAGATAAAGTTTTGGTTTTATGAGTATGACAAAGTAGTTATATAGAGTTATAAACCTACCAAGAATATGTTTACTGTTTTGCCTAGTGACCCAAATACATTTCCAGAAGCCACTGTCTGAACTACTCACTAGAAAACCTTCAGGTTTTATAGGATCCAGCAAAAGAAATAGCTCTAGGCTTATTATTTTAGCTATAAGGTCCTGGGCCCTACTCTTCATTCTGATACTTCAGTTTTAATTGCACCATAGAGATTTCTAGCAGTCACAGAGCTAAATATGGAGTAATTCACGCTGGTGTCTCTAACCATATCCCTAGGTCTGCAGGCTTTGCAAGATCCAGCAATAAAGCCAGCTCTTCTTTGCCTCCCACCCTAAAGGAAAATGCTTTCCCCAGACAAAATGCTGACCTTGCCCATATGACAATGACTCACAGCACTAACAATAAGACAGCTGCCTCTGCCTCCCCTGGCCCTTTTCTTTGTGGTGCCAGTCTTGCTCTTTAAGCCTTTCCCCAATGCAGAAGCAGTTCTCAAAGTGGGATATGGTTTCTTATGAGGAGGACAGAATTGGACCATGGACTGAAACAAAAAACCTGAACATTTCCACCTTGATTTTGCCTCTCCCCTCACTTTCACTCTTATTTTCCCATTTCTCTTCCCCTCCCCTCTGGCCTGACAGTACTCTGTTCTCCACCAGCTCTGCAGCATTCTCATCCCACAACATTTATGCAGTGTGCGTGGTGGAGTAGAGGGTGAGTTAGGTCAGAGGATGCTCACTACATGGGTTTGGTAGCAGCTGGCTTGTTTCTCCCTTCACTGCTCTCTTCCCTTTCCCCACCATGCTGCAATGTGGAGCTTTGGGAAGAGGGTTGCAACAGCTGGAGGCACATGGGGTTTTTGGCAGTGCAAGACAGTGCTGTGTACAAGGGAGGCTGGAGGTGCCAGAGCAGGAGCCACAAGCAGTCACACACTGATATGCAGGGAGAACAGTCGGAAAGTAGGGAGGGGTGCCAAACTATAGAAAAGAAGTGAGAAGTTTGCATTTCCCTGGTTTAGAGGACTAACCTAGAATGCAAGTGACCAATACTGGAATTTCTGATCTACCACAGACACCTTGTGTGACCTTGGGCAGGTTTACCTATGATGCATGTGTACAGCAGCTATCTTAAATGATTCAGGAGGACTACCTTTATTTTCTAAGGTGGTGTGACAATTTACAGAAGACTGTGAGGTGCTCAAGTAGAATTGTAAGGGATACTATAGCCATGAATCACCCAATTCTATTTACTTCGGTGTATGGGAATATTACTTAACTAACCCAAACAACTAGTTTTTAATATCCAGAGCAGGGTGAAAGCACTGAAAATCTGGGCACAGTGAGTTCTGGGCCCTTCTTTTCCAGTTTGCACCAGGAGACTTGACGGCAAAGATGGGTATGGTGATAATAAAAGCATCCTGGTTAGAAGATGCCACAAAGCTGGTAAGGTCCAGCAAAGAGGGTGGCTGAGATTTATGCTCAAAGCCTCAGTGACTCTCTCCCTTAACCTTTAGGGAAACAGGTCTGAAAACACCATGTAAACAAAGCAATCAAAAGGCAAATTCTAATGCAGCTAGCTGCTTCCCTAAAAATAAACAGACATTAGCATTTAGCCTAATCTTTAGCTAGGTGAAATTGTATTCTTCCTACAAATTGATAAGAATGATATTTAAAGTACATGAGTACTTAACAGGAAAGATGTCCTCATTTTCAAGAATAAATTCTTAGACTTGAAAAGAGGTGGCCAAAGACCAAAGAGAAACAAGCCCTTTTTAACAAAGCTGGTGAAGGGCTTAGAGCACAAGCCTGATGAGGAATGGCTGAGGGAACTGGGGTTGCTTAGTCTGGAGTACAGAAGGCTCAGGGGAGAACTTATCACTCTCTACAACTACCCGAAAGTTGGTTGTAGTGAGGTGGGGATCAGTCTCTTCTCCCAAGCAACAAGTGATAGAACAGAGGAGATGGCCTCAAATTGCACCAGGGGAGGTTTAGATGCAATATCAGGACAAATTTCTACACTGAAAGGGTTGTCAGGCATGGATCAGGCTGCCCAAGGAGATGGTGGAGTCCCCATACTTGGAGGTATTTAAAAGACATGTAGGTGTGGCACTTTGGGACATGGTTTAGTGGTGGACTTGGCAGTATTAGGTTAATGGTTGGACTCAATTATCTTAAAGGTCTTTTCCTACCTAAAGGATTCTATGATTCTGTGACCTTCAGCCTTTCAAACGAAGCTGAGAGCCACAGTGTCCTGTTCTGGCTCCCCACCTTGGTGGCTGTGCATGCCAATCCACAGCCCCTGTGTCTGCCACCTCACCAAGCACCTTATTTACATGCCAACGACTTTCACCCTCTTCAATCACAGATAATCAGGCTGCCTGGCAACAGAAAGGGATAGCCATTTAAAAGGCAGGCCTATATTTTTCACTATCAAAAATGTAAATACCCAATGTCATTTTAAAGCACTGTAGGAGGGGAGGGATCAGTGGGAGTTATCAAAGGAGTAGAAATAACTGTAAAACCTGGGCTGGTTTGTCTCTCGACCACAGCACCTAAATTAGCAGTGCATATGAGCAATGAACAGGCTCTCAAGAGGTCCCAGGAGATTCCCCAGCTTCTACTTTTAATTGCCATTTATTCTGTTAACTCTTATAAAAGGCACATAGGCAAATGCATTACTTCCTCCTCACTCTTGCACTTGATCAAAATCACAGTCAGGCTGAAGGGCTTTTTAGATCATTCTCATGATCATTTAGCCAATCACACCAGCAATTACTTCTACTGCATAAGTTCCGTTCCTTGAAAGGTAATCCTGGCATTCCTGCTTCAAGTACTGTGCAAACTGTCTTCTTATGGTAGCAAGAACAGGCTTGTCCAAAGGACAAGCATGAACTTGTTTGCTTAGCAGTCCTTCATTTCTTTTCCTCCCTCTTTCCCCCATTAGCACTGTACTTCGTTGTGGGAGACAGAAATCTAAATTATGAACCGCTTAGCTCTTGGGAAGAATTTGGATCAAAGGAGCTAAATAGTGCTTACCTCTAACTAAAGCCTTAACTACTACAAGGGACACTCTGGCAGCACTATGGATTTGCTCTTTGGAACTGCAGCATCTTAACACTTCCTCCATATAGGAAATATTTTTCCAGCTGAGACTCTCCAGAAACTGCCATAAACAGCTATAATTTCAGCACACATTTTATATGAAAACCACTGCTATTTTCACATTTTTCTTTAGATTTTGGAAATAGCAAATCTTCTGAGATCAGCTGAACAAATGTACAAACATGTTTCTGTAGCTTTTGGAGCCCTGAAGTTTCCATTTTTCAAGCTGTGAGACTTCAGAAGGTTACAAATTTTCAAATGGTCGCTTTTGTTCAGGTGTTTGTAGGAGGCAGTGGCAAAATTTGACAGAGCAGGCACACTTCTAAAAGCAATTTGTTTACAAGGAAGTTCCAGGTTAAAAAAACCCAAATGGAACAAAGTGTTTCTGGTGAAAACGTTTGCCATTTTTTGTCGCTGTCATTTGCCATTATATTAGAGGAATGCCAACTGCCCCGCTGGCTGCAGAAAGCCTCTGCTTGACTGGCAGAGTACATTATGTACTGTCAGGATACTGCGTCCTGCATTCTCATACCTTTTCCTGACCTACCGGCTTGGCTGTCAGCCTGCAGCAACAGGAGGTGCTCAACTGTGTGCTGACAACAAACGGTACTTTCGGATCTTTAATGGCTGGTAGACAAAGTACAGTATGTGCTGTAAATTGCATTTTATTTAGAAGGAGAAACTGTCCAAGCAGGGCATATAAGGTAGGTACAGAAGGCAGCTAGGCAAAACCAGGTTATGCTCACAGAGCTCTGGGTTTCAACTTCACCTAGGTGTTATTTCAGTGTCACCTGAAGCATCTGACAGTGACAATTTCAAAAAGTACTAGCTATCAATGGCGTTCATTCAAGAACCCATAACAACCTCAGTTTTATGGCAGACAGTAGGTAAGCCTGTCAGAGATCTAAATAAAGTAGATGAATGAATGCAACCGTCTGTCACATGTGCATTGTGTGCAACAAAGGTAAATTTAAGTTGAGCTAAGGATGTTTTAAGAGCAAGTGTGCAAAGCTGAGCTTCTGAATAGGTATTATGTCCTATCAAGGACTCATTGTTTAGCAGATCCTATATCTAACAATGCCTCATTGTGAAGGCTCCGAAGATCAGTGCATTAAATACCACTTTTTCAGACCCCTTCACATTTTCAGTGTCTTCCAGTGCTGCAAACACTTGGATATTCTTGCTATACTCATACTTACATGTGCATCTATTGGCCGTGTCTACGCTCTTCTGTGAATGGAAGAAATAGCTCAAATCAATGGGTTCAATTCTTCAAGAATTTTATTCTGTCCCATTCCAAAGAAATCTCCTTTTTGGGATATTGGAAAGCTACTGCATATGTGAAAAAAGCAAATCTGGATTTCACTAATTATTCCACCTGGATGGCTACTTCGGACGGAGACCAGAAGTAGCACTGTGTAAGGCCATGGATTAACACGCATTTACATGTCCAGGCTCTATGCGTGCAACTGACAGGAGGATATGGCCTTCTGTAGGAGGAGACATTCCGGTTCATTATGCCGTATGCAGGAAGTGGCTGTCACGAGCACAGGGAGACAAGTACCTTTTCCTTTCTGACAACTAAAGTATGTGAAAGCACTGTAATCTGATTACCAAAAATGAGTGGAAGACTGATGACAGAATCAACATCATGGTGCAGAAGTGCCAGCTGAGAGATCTCCACACCTCCACTGCGGAGAAGGTGAGACCTAGCTCTGGATTTGTAAAACCAGTGTAATGAATTGCAGCAAACATTTAATTCTCAACAATTCCAACATGACATATGTTCATGGGGCAGATATCTGACTTAGGTGGTAGTGGTGGGGTGCCAGCAGCTCTCTCAGCCATTAAGGTTAATTAAAATGAGGATCTGCACTTTCCTTCTGGCACAGCCTCCAGCAAGGGATGGATCCCTTGGTACAGGTTGGAGGAAGAGGAAGGCAGAGTGAAGTGGGGGGTGAAGGAAGGGTGAAGGAGGAGGAGATCTTTGAAACCACTGTTTAGAGATGACAGGGGGATGCTTTCATGGCTCTGGCAGCTCTCTAAACTTCAGCACAGGTACAGGGAATCTGGTGGGTTTCAGAGAAAACTAAAACCACTGCTCCTTTTGCTAGCAAAGGTGAAAGATTATTATAAATGCCCCTGCCCTGCCATTGAAAAGTAATAGTCAATAAATGCCATACAGCAAGTTGGACAGAAGGATTTCCACAGACTTGTCTCCCAGGCTAGTTATTTTCAGCTTTGTGTCCCAGATTTTGCAAATGTGAATCTCTGCTCTAGCTTTGTGCCAGCATCACACCAATGCAGGGCACGCAACCAACTACCAGCACCACAACAAAAGGAAATGTTACAAGCCAGTTTTGACACTGGTTAGAAAATCAGCTTACTGGCAGTTTGTGCTGACTGAGCTCAGCTGGGTTTCGGAGCAGCGTATGCTGCATTCAGTGTATCCTCTATAATAAAGGCATCCCCTCAATCAAAATCTGTACATTTTGCATATGCCAGAAGCTCCTCTATAACAGCTGAAAACTAGTGACACTTATATCACTCATTCCTGTATGTGCTAGACTTGCCACTTTCAAGCATCTTTAGAGACTAAGGGAAGCCGAGGTCTGTCTACATAAGGATACAAAGAAGTTCAAAAGGCACGTCTGTATAGCACTAGAGGCTGGCGTAGAACAGGGTCACATCAGCTGTGAAATCAGCCGTGTTAAAGCACAATTAAGGTTGAGCATGTTTTCTTCACCTGTGTATTCCAGTGCTGTTGTCACCAAACTAATTAATTTGCAAAACTCCTCCCTTTCAGAACAATTTCCTATTCCAGAAATCAGAACAGTAGAGCTACTGCCAATTCCCCCTTCCTCCACTCCCAGCAGCCTTACATTAGCAATAAGAAAGAAAAAAGTCTGAACTCATCTGTGTTCGAATGTAGCAATCCCCAGTACTCAAATGTTTCCGAGCAGATTTTACTTCTAGATTATAACCAGTGAGAGATTTGACTCTGAAACTGACCTCTGAAACTGATGTAACATTTAAGCTGGGCATCAGTTTTGAACTGCAATTTAAAATGAAAATTCAGAGCTGTTTCAGAGCTTCAGAGCTGCTCCGCTCTGCAAGTCAGCCAAAGTTTTTCCAGCTTGGGCTAGCTTAGAACAGTTCTGACTGTGATTTAAATTTTCTCAACACAGAAGTACTCTCCGCTATGTCTTCCCATGGCATTCGGTGGCCCTGAATTTCTGGCACTCTCCTTCTTTCCCTCAAAATTGTAAGGTTTTTATCTGATTAGCTCTAAGTGATCTTGGTAACTACTCGGGTCTAGTTATTTCTTGAATTCATTGCTGGGAGATCAAACATTACATCAGAAGAATTTAATCCTGTTCCAAATTAAGCCAAGGACAAAACTCCCATTGACTTCAGTGTGTGCAGGATAAGGGCATAAATCCTTGAAAAGCTGACTGTCCAATTTTCAAATTAAAACATAATGAACTTAATAGTCATGGGTTTAAAGTTACAATTCACATCTTACATGCGATTCTACAGCTGGGTTACTAACACTTTTAAAACTTTGATGTTCCGAGGGAGGGTCAATTTCTGAGAGCTCCCATCATTATCTATCAGGCCAGTACACAAAACACACAATGGAAGTGATACTGCCCTGACTGCAAACAATGTCTTTGGAAAGCTTCAAACAATTTCTTTGTAAACAACTGATCAGGGTAATTACATTTTCTAATCTGAAATGGTGCTGTGACATTGTTTCAGGTAACACATGAATCATGCTAAAGGGTTTTCCTCTGCTAGCGCTGGGTACCTTATCTAAGCAAGCTCTAGTCTAAGGATGGAGACCTAAGCCTGATGAAGTATTGTACTGGCACTGCAGGTAGTGGCTCCATTACCTGCCCCCAAGACTCCTCCAATCCACTGCTGCTGTTGGGCAGACAGATTGCCAGGTAATTAAAAACCCTGAAGAAATAGTGGAGCTGTGCCTAATGCCTCATGATCCCAACTCATTCTCTCTAGGAGATGAGGTGTTAGATGGGACAACCTTGCTGCATATCTGAATGATGCTGAGTCCAGGTGAGAAAGCTACGGCTTCACTTAGCAGAAGGCAAACATGGCACTGATGACTTTGCACTTGCTAATGAACACAAATGACCTAAAACACAATGAGTGTGTCTCCCACCACCTTTAAGCCAAGGTGTAATGTAAGAACGTGGCTATCAAATCCTCACCACTGCGTGGGATTGTGCTAACAAACTAGTCCAAATTTATTCCATAAATCATGATTAAATACTTGCAGAAGAAGCAACTTTAGATTCCTGGTTTGGTTAGTTTTGTTTTTAATGGCAGTTACAATAGAAAAACTGGAGTATGGCCTGCCCCTACAGTATTCTTTTATTCTTCAATCTCTTGTCATAGATGCAATCTGTACACTGCTTAATTTTTGTTATCATTGCCTTGGATATCTACCAGCTATGATTGTCATGATTAAATCAGTATTAACTTAATTACAAAGGGCTTTACTCAAGATAAACAGTAAAGAAGTGATCCAGAACAGTGAGAACTGCACTGCTGAGGACATCTGACAAAGGCCCTGCAGACACTTTGAGCTGCCTTTTTTTTAACTCACATAAGTGTCTGGTTTTTTTTTTTAATCCAGATGTGTTGATTTTGTAAAATCCCAAAAATCAGTCCATCACCTCCGAGTCTGACCTTTGAAGCCAGCCCCATCAATGCTTTGGCCATGATTTCTCTTTACTGACATCAGCAGCTACACTTTTCGCTTCACTCCAAACTAGATGCCACTGGTGGTCTGCCATGAGTCAGACACTGAGGGTTTCCCTGATTTCTTCCTCACAGTGGCATGAACAAAGGATATCAGGATTTGGCACACTTCCCATGTTCATGTCCTGCTCTAAGGTATTCATTCCCATTCTGCAGGATGAACATACAATGATTGATATAATTACTATAGGGAGAACCATTGAATCTCTGCTCACCTCTCTAATTTCTCGCCTCTCTTCTTTGACCTTGCAGAAATTTAGTTATGATTTAGACACTGAATCTGTCCCAGCTGAATTCAACAGCAGAACTCTCATATATTTTAATATGAATATTGGTCCTTTTCTAATTAGGATAATAATCATATATTGCTGACACAACAGCTGGTGATCTAGCCTTTAAAAAGTCTTTTAAAAGATCTCAAACATTTCCACACATTTTTGAGAGTACTGCACAGCAAATATACATAGGTCACATGCGAACAGACAGCAAGGGACATTTCAGCATTTCAAGTGAAAACCTAAGAGTTTTCCACAAATTACACAAGATTTGCTTAAAAGTTGAGGACCTAAACCAAGTTTTTCAGGGATCATGGTCTGTGTATTCAGCTGTTTGATACACAGGCTGTGGCCAACCACTATCTATTCTCCAGGGAGAAGCCTGGAAGAACTTCCATCAGGTGTGTAAATGTCCTGGTTTTCCTCAAAGTATTCAATAGACTCCATTAGCATTCTCCTGAATACTATCAACAGAAAAGGAGACATGGCATTCAGTACATTCAGTCCTCTGGTGTTTTTTTCAGTCACCTGTGATAAAAAGAAAATACTTCTAGATAATGAATGTTTCCTAATTTCTCATGCAGATATGTCCAGAAATTTCTCTTGTTTTCCAACAGCAGGAGAAAGAGCAATTATTACACCCTTTCTCACTATCAACAGCTACAGGGTCCTGTTTGTGACACATTTCCATGGGTCGACACCAGAAAGGTCAGGATGAACTAACTAATCCCTTACGGTGACAATTTCTCATATGCCAATTTCTTCTATGACAATTCTTGTATGACATTCCTTGTATTTTTTTCTGATATTTCTTCTTTAAATTTTCCCTAATGATTGAATACTTTCTCCAGAGGCCTGAAAATTAACTTATTTAGGGTTATGTTCTTTCTATTCATTGGTATTTTCTTCATTTTGGCCAGTGGGAGACAACCAGTTGCAATCCTCTCTGCTGCTTTTTAGCCTAATACAGGGTAGTATGCTCTTCTAAAGAGTTAGACCTAGCCCCATAAATCAGATAAATCCTATCAGACACTATCCGCTCTATGCAGGCTGGTTATAAAACACAGAGATCTGGTGGTGCAGAGTTGTTGGAGAGACAAAGTTATGGGATGCAGGCTAGATTCTTGTCCATGGGCTTCTAGCAAAAGTCAGCAAAGACAGGTAGGTAGAAAAGACCTTTCTCTGGAGGAAAAGATGATGGATTTGCTGTCATCGCATACACTGTACATCCTTTCTGGCTGACAGAAACTTCATAATATTCAACAGAACAAATGCAGTGTCCTTCACGTGGGACAGAAGAAGCCCCTGCAAGGAGAGCAGAACCTGAGGTAGAGAATTTGTTGAACATGATTCAGCAGTGCGCCCTTGAGGCAATGAAAGCTAAGCACATGCCAGGCTGCATTAGCAAGAGAGCTGCCAGCAGCTTGAGGGAAGTGGCTGTTCTCTTCCAGTTCCAATGAGGCCACATTTGCAGTACTCTGTCATGTCCACTTTTGGGTTTCCCACTGAAAGGCACTAGCATCTTAGACCAAGTCCAGTGTAAGGCCACCAAGAGTGTGGGGCATGACATTCAAGGAGGGCTGAAGGTTTGCCCAGTCTGAAGAAGAGAAGGCTGTAGATGGAGGGTGGTCTGACTGTGATCTTCAACTGCTTAAAGGGGTCCTACAGGCAAGATGGAGTCAGAATTCTTTCAGAGGTGTGCAGCCAACAAGCAAGAAGCTATGGCCCCAAGCTGCACCCAGGCAAATTATCAGCATAAGAAGAAAATAAAATCGGGTAAGAGTGGTTAAACCAGCCAGAGAAGTTGGGGAACCTCCACCCTCAAATACTTTGAAAACTCGATTAGACAAGGCCGTGGATAACGTCATCTGGCTTTTAAGTTAGCCCTGCCTGGAGCAGAAGGTTGGACTAGATGACCTCCAGGGGTCTTTTCCAATCTAAATTATTCTATGATTCTAAAAATAAGGTAGAAGCTGCAAGGAAAAGGACCTAAATTAGATTCAGGAGTGGTATGAGTTTTTCCTGTGTTGAGAGGAGAGAGCAAGCCTGCATACTGTTGCTACTGCTGACCTCTTAAGGGCTAGATGATTGAAAATCACTCCTGGATGCAGCGGAGCGTGTATTCCTGGCACAGTGCTTACATTGAGCCATTCCCAAGTTTCTCTAAGCAGTGGCCTTATCTGGGTGGAGTGCTGTCAGTCAAGCATTTTTTCCTTCAATTTTGCCTCACCCCTTGCCATTGCAGTGTATTAACCCCAGCCTGTTAAAAAGACTCACAAAACTTCCACACTCCAAGAACAGGAATGTGATTTTTGCTATAATTTGAATTTTCTTAAATATAGTTTAATTTCTTGGGAAATAATTTGTACCTTTGATGGCAGAAATGTTGCACAAGTAAAATGTGCCAATTACACACAAATTCCTATGTCTAACCTGAATTAGAACACCAGTCAGCAAGAAGAAACAAATGGACTTGCACTAGAAATAAATATTCTCCTCTCTTTCTAAAAGAAAGCTAAAAATGATTTTAGTTGAGATGAATAAAGAGCCATACATTTAATTCAGTTGCCTGCAGAATGTAAAAGTCTGGAGTGACAACATTTTTCATATTGGGTAATTAAACTTGTGGAATGCATAGTCTAGTTTCTAATTAAAATGATGTTCTGATACATTCCTTAGAAGAGCTTTACTCCACCATCAGCCACTCACCTGATGCACACAACCCCCCTTACCTGTATGGAATAAAACCATTTTCAGCTAATTAAAAAGACCAACCAAACAAAACAACCAAATAACAAAATTGAGTTTGATTTTCAGACTAGTCTGTTGCAGACAAAAAACATTTTCATCTGATAATACCTGCCCAACAGACTAATAAAGCTGTCTTTTCTTAGCAAAATGTTTGGGAGTTTGGATTTTCTTGCTGTGAGTAAGGACATGTGAATGAGCAACCTTGCACATGCAAACAGTTTAGTAATGAGGCTTCTCTTGGTTTTAAGTTGTTCCCTGCTCATGTTCCACAGGTTTGGGACATGTGAGAAGAGTAACAAGCTATGGCAACAGTAACAAGAAAATTCTGTGACTAATAAATTCAATAGACAAACATAGCATGTTTGATGAACAATCTGTCGCTCCATTGTTTCAAGTCCCCAGGTTTTCCCATTTCGAATAAGCTACTCATTTTTATCTCTCCATCATAGAAATGTCATTTTGTGTTGAAGTCTCACATTTCCTTATATTCAGAATTTGACACTGGCATGCCACAGTTAGTCATTTTTACTTGTAGGAAAAAAGGCAAGAGAAACATCTACACTACAAAATTATATGCTGGACAGAGAACAGGCTCGTGATGGGGAACTCCATCATCCTGGTCCTCATTCATACCACTACCACTTTGGCAGTCCATACCACTACCTTTTTGCCCAGGTGGAGCTCCAGCCCCAAGCACCCATATTGTGTTTATGAGGAGCCAGACTCAAGATATCTTCTGGGGGCTGAAATATCACACCTGACCCATCCAGATTGTGGGAAAGAAAGCTCAGATCACATTGCAGTGACAACACCACAGCTGAAACCAAGCCTACGCCTGGTGTGAACATGGGCATGCATCGTACAGATGGCTGTCAAGCTGAGCCTCAGGTTCTTGGAAGCAGCCTTACCTGGCAGTGGAAGTAGCCTCAAGCTGATCAAAATCTCAAACCTGATTACAAAATGTGTCCTCCATTCAGCAGGTGACCATTTTATGAACTTCGTTAAAATCTTTTCTGCTCAATCCGTTGTTTTTTCAGCTTGATTTTGGGTTCAGTTCCTCACTAGTCCTTGCGCTATTTTCTTATGGTCAAGTGTATACTCTTTGAAATACATTAAAGTGAGCACTTTGAGACAGAAAATTGCCTTCTTCATTTTCAAGGGGACCCAAGTCTTAGCATTTTCTTGGCCTTTAAAAGTGGGAACTCAGAAAGACATGCAAACATTACGTGTGATAAGACATGGAAAGAAAAGACTGCTAATGTTAGCTCACATGTCCCTAGCTCTTGCCTAAGTAGACTCTAGTGTCCAATAAATCAGAGAGATTTTAGTGCATGCTGCACATCCCAGCCCTTTTGCAATGCATGGCAAAACTCCCAATGTTTTCAATAGGAGTAGGTTTTAACGCAAAGTTGGCAAGCTTGGAAACAAATAAAATCAAGCAAAAGTATTTTTAAGTCTTCATGTTGGAACAAAAAGCATCTTAGAGGCTCTATATCAAAAGTGAAAACTGAAGCTGGAACTTAACTCCAGCTTCATGCGTACTTCTAACCTTTACGCCAGTATACCGACCAGTTTCTTTAAATACAATAGAAACTCTGCCACTTTGAAGATAAGGCCTCACAGTTAGCTTAAAACAATAATTCTGTACTTTCTTTCCTGTTTCTAGATTTATTTTAAGTATTAGTATAAAATGTCAGAGTCTGATAGCAGCCAGATCAGTTTGTATAAAAATCGACTGCCTGTTTGTAGTATATTACGGGCTATATTTGACACAGGAAAGCACTTAATCATGAATGCTATCAGCACACCACACCCATCTTTGTAAGTGCCTTATAAGCTAGATTTATCACCATGAACTCGAATTGGATAGAGACAAGTAATGATGAATAATGCAAACCCCTTCTGCGGAGGTAGGGTTAAAGGTGTATTATCCACAATATGACTGCCAGGCTACAGTTCAGAAGCCGTGCTCCTGTCGATCAGTGGCACAGAGGCACCAGGAGCAACTCTCTTTCACTTTGGATTAATGTTTAGAGGACTATTTCCACTGAAGGTATGAGGCTTAGATAAATAGAGTTCAGATAAAAGGGAGAAGAATCAGTCTCACATATCACACAGATTCTGCCGTTTTAGGTATTTTTTATCTCTCACTGTATTTGCACAGCAGAACTAACAGCCCTTCAAAATCTTTAATAAAAATCACAAAACCCTTTGCCAGGCACTGTTTGATTTTATTTCACATGTCTACTTTTTAACTTTTATTCCAGCTTTTGTGCTCTAATATGCCATTTTTTGGATGTGTGCACTTCAGAAACATCCTGAAAAATGTACACAATACATGGGGGATAGAACCTTCCTGCTTTTCTCTGTTGACTCATGCAGAGTACTGTTCCCTCCTATAGAGGCTGCCCTGTGGCTGGCTCCTCTGTGTTTCTGCGCCTATCACCACGCAGAAGCTTTTCCAACCTCATGTATAGAGTCAGCAATGAAGAGGGAGCCAAGCCAGGGAGGCCAACCAACTTCAGCCATTCCCCCAACTGCCCTCTTCTGCTCTCCTCATCTCTCCAACCCCTGGAGCAGCGCTCACTGGAGAAGGATTGGGGCAGCTGTAGGGGCTGCCTCTCCTCTGGACTGCTTGTAACCCTGCCTGCTTCTTCCCTGCCATCACCATGCTCTGTGCCAGCCAGCCCATGGGGGACAGAGGACAGAGCAGTGCAGCAGGAGGCTCACGGGGCTGGGGCCAGAGCAGAGATGTCCTTCTCCCTTTGGCAAAGAATGTGAAGAAACCAAAATCCTTCCAAGAAATGCAAGCAAAAAATGCTTCCCAGAAATCACATTGTTCGCAGAAGCTAACTGAGATGTAAGTTGTGACAGTCACTTTGAGATGTGCTGTGGACATTCATGCTTTCAGCACATGCTTACCACTGAATACACACAAAAAGGAGCTCTGTTACCTATTAATGACATTTGTTCACAGCAACCCAGTTAGGAACTACATATCATCTGAGCTGTTGGGTATTGTTTTGATGAAAAGAGAGGAATTTTGGCCGGGTTTTGTTAGTATATTAGCTCAATCTAGCTCAATCACTTCTCCTTATAAATGAAAATACAAAGCTTTTTATCCTGTATATCCTCACAACATAATTTTATTGCTGATAAATAGTGCTAAATCCTCAAATGCTTTGCAGGTAAATGCACCCACAGGAGTGTTGTGCATTTGTGAATCTCTTCAACCTTCACAAGAACAGGGAAGCTACTGAATAGCGTAGAATCACAGAATCATGGAATAACTTGGGTTGGAAGGGACCTTCAAAGGTCATCTAGTCCAACCCCCTGCAGTGGGCAGTGACACCTTCAATTAGATCACCCTATATATACACATGCGGGTGTATATTTCAGCAGTTCAAAAGAAATGCTGAAATTGTCATAAAAATACTCCTTAGGTAGAACGTTGTTTTGTCTTCAGTGAGAAAACACCCTTGTGTTTCCAAGGATCTATACGTCATGAGACAGATCCCTCCATCAGAGGATGATGCCCGTCATGCAGTGGTGAAGGGCTTCTCCATGGGGAGTCAGAGGGCAGCATGCCACCCACCACACTGAATCACCAGTGCTTCCCAGAGCACCCAGGAGTTCCCAGGTGGCCCAACCTTGCCAGTTTTGGATGAGGTAATATGGCTGCAAACTAAGTAAAGACAGAAACCGCAGAACTGAATTCAAAGGGTGAAGTGGTATATTTCAGATTTCAATAAATTAAGGGCATTCTCATTCGGCAACATAGTTATTTCCCCACCACACAGAGCAGACACCCATCCATTCAATAACTTCTTTTTCGATGTTGCTAATAAATAATTCTTACTAAATTAGAACTTCCTCAATACACTTATTCAACTACGTAATGTTGTACCTGGAAGAAATAATGGGTTTGATAACCCTAATGAGAACTTCTAGCACTGAAAACCAACATGACACTAGGAAGTGTGTCCTCATCACTCTACCCCTAACTTTTTCAGTCACAAATATCATTGGTGACCATAAAACTGATTTACATCTTAAAAAATACAGATACCTTCTCTGCTGAATCTGGCAACTAATACCCTGGGCTGCCAATTCATTCGTTAGAGATAGTAACCCACAGCTCAATACAAGGTACAGGAAAGAAAAACATCTATTAATGGGATTTCATTGGTATTCAGAGCTTCATATTACATGAGACAATAAATTAGAAAGAGAAAAATCAGGATAAGGAAGATGGACAGAGCAATCAAGGTCCTGAATCATCACACTCCAGGTAGATAAGACTAACAAATAACTTCGGAAAAAGCAGGGCTAAAACTCTGAAAAAACTCATAGCTAAAACTGAAAAATCTCACAGAAAGCTCAAACAGTGGTTAAATACAAAGATTTGAAAGTTGGAGGACCTGACAATAGTCCTCATCCCCCAGCTTGACCTGTAAGTTTCCTCAAAGCTGTGTTTAAGAAAATAATTCAGATATGATGCATTATACCTGGGGGCACATAAAATAGCAAAACCCACAGACAGAGAAGTAACAAAATAAAGTAAGAATTATGAAGTAGGAAAGCTTAATTTCACTATTAAATTAATGGCAAGAGAATGGACACCAAATGAAATGGCAAAGGCCTATTTGCTTCATACAGGTAGAAGTGTTAATCAATCCCAGCTCATTAAACTGCTGAGCCAGCTCAGCCACTGCTCACCCATGGGTTCCTAAATCTGCCATCGCTGTTGTAAGCTGCTCTTCAGGGGTTTCTGGCCAGATTTATCCTTACAGGTACTGCTGTGACCTACAATTAATGAAACAGAAACAGATATAAATTATTATGCCTAATAATCACTTCTAAGGCTACAAAGATTGATTTGGCCTCTTCATGTTTTGGTGGGGTTTTTTGGTTGTTTTGTTGGTTTTTTTCCTTCTTTAAAGTGAGCTAGTGTCATCTTTTTGTGTGTTCTATTTTGGTGCAGAAAGTGAATAACGTAAATGCCTTTGTTTTCATTATGGTTTTGTTACCTCAGAGAAAGAGACATCAGCTGGAAAGGGGTTTTACAATATAAATACCTGGGAGATCAGAGGCCTGAAATGAAGGCCAAAGAAGTCCCTTTCAAATCTAAGTTTGTACATTGCTATTCTTACCTTCCATCACCTTGCCAGGCAATACTGCAAAGAGTAAAGGCTTCAGCCCTGCCCTCGGCATTTAGTGTATGAATCAAGGGGTGAAGCAATAGTGAAGGCTCTAAAAGAGGAATAGAGAGCTGTCAGAAGACATCTCCACTGGCACATGCACCAAGACCGGCTCCAAAACCCCCATATGAACCAAATCCACATCACTACCTCAATGTTGGTGCTCTGCTACCCTGCTTGGGGCTACAGACTCTTGTGCCTACCCCAAGCTGTAATGCACCAGTATCAGCTGCCCTGGAGTCTGCCCAAGGAACGTGTTCTTTTCGTAAAGGTGTCCATCACCCACAACAGGACTGCTAGCTCCTGCTTCTCTGGCACACATGCTTTTATCCAGCTAACCCTAACCTTAACCTTCTAAATCTCTCCCAGCAGGAGCAGTGTACTGATTTGCAGGAGAAGCCTATGACCACCCACCTGATGATGGCATTCACCAACCCAAAGCGGCAAGGGAAACTCCAGGAGAGATCCCTCTCCAATGTCACTGTCTGAGCTTTCTTCCTCCCATCAGTCTGGAGGCTGGGGCTGCTGCTCCTTAGAGCACCCACATCCACAACTCCTTCTCATGGAAACAGCCTGGGTCCCAGAGAACAGATATTCCCAATGGCATCTCCATAAAGAGCCAACAGGAAGAGCATGTGGCTGGATGCCTACAGCTGCCCACTCCAGTTGTAGTCTATCTGGGCTATGGGGCAGCTGTTATGGGGTGGGAGAGCACTGCCCTAATTGTCCCCACAGCCCTTGTGGCGGGCCCGCTCATGCATCCCTATGTTTAGTACAGCAGGGGTTAGCAGCAGCACTGCAAACGACAACACTCCCTGTTTCTATTTTTCTAGTGAGGACCTGCAGCTGGACATCATGCTTGGGGCCACCCCTTTTCTGGGGCTGGATAAATACAAAGGGAATGGGAGATGGTGTCTAACCCCCACAAAGTAGTAATGTGCTTCACAGAAAAGCATTGTGGTGGCAGGCTCAATGCAGAAGAGCTACTCTGCATGTAGTAGTTTCTGTGGCTTCCTTAAATGTAATCCAGCATTTCTAGTATAGGGCAAGCAACAGAGAGGGAAAAATCAAGTACACTCAACTACAAATATTTTGAAGGTGGAAGTAGACCTTTATAAAGCTGCCCAAAAAGCTCACCTCTTTTGTCTGGCGCCAGGCTGCATGAGTAAAAAATGTTTTATAGATTCAGTGTAGGGTTCCTAGTGCTGTCAGTATCCAGAACTGGCAACCCCAGCACCCTACAGGTACATGGTCAAGACATGTAGTATTGGACTGTCAGAGCAATATTAGCAATGGCAGAGATGGCTGGGTTATGTGCTGCACCTTGTGAGGAATGCTGACACTGCCCCAGTTGCAGAAATAATAGAATCACAGAATCATTTAGGTTGGAAAAGACCCTTCAGATCATTGAATCCAACTGTTAACCTAACACTACCATGTCCACCACTAAACCCTTTCCACTTGATTTCTCAGCTTTCACTCCTGTGTTGTTATTATTTCAGCTTAGTCAAAGAGTCTCTCAGGCTCTCAAGCAAAACCCAAATTCCTGATGTTAAAAAACAAACAAACAAAAGAAACGCAAGCAGAGAGGAAAAAGAAAATCAGGTGAAAAACTATCTGTCCTTTGTGCACTACAGCACAGTCAAAGCAAAATACACCCATGCTCCCTGCCTCTTTGTACTTCGCTTTTAAGTTATGCCGTGTCCAACAGCTGGAAACTGTCTCGCCATTGGACTGTGCACAGGGATGTGCCAGAGATTCTCTCTTGCTCCCTTGGGTGGGATGTAAAGAATTCCTCTCCTCATAGCTGACATTCCTGCTGCACTGAGACAATAACATACAAGTCTTGTTCAAACATTCATAGGGAGACACTGTAATTTTTTCCCAATGACATAAATATGAGAATGTCCATTGGATATGAAGCTTCCTGGCCAAAACCTGTATTAAAAACAGAGTAGCTCATGCTCACCACCTGCAAGGGTGCAGTGCCATGACTGCTGGTGGGGCTGGGCCATCTGGTTCTGCCAGTCACAATTTCAAGAGAAATTACACAAAATCTCTGCCTTGTCTCACTGTATAATGAAGATAAAAAGAATTCTCTGGCATTTTTGTTGTTCTTCCTCCTTCCTAATGAATTCACCAGTGACATTACACCAAGCATGGATTTGATGTGGTAGCCAAACCTCTATTAAGGGAGAATTCTGTATTGGTCAGTTTTTCAGATTCAGAATTAGGCAGCTAGGATGTTGCAAATGATCTTTTTGCCCATTATAATTCTGCTATGCTGATAGCAACTGTCCATCAACATGCAAATGTAATAGTCAGCTTCATTTTTTTTTTAAACAGAGAAGTAATGTGTAATAAATTAATAAATTACTCCAGTGACCACATTCCACAGGGAGAAGTGATTCATGGCTATATCCCACTTAAATTTCCTGCAGTTTCTCCTTTCTGCTTCTGTATGTTCACATCTGATTTTGATGCTCCAGCTGACATTGTTGTAACTAAAAATCATCTAGTGTTTCCTATCTATGTATGAGCCCTCTACATTAAGGAATTGTCTTTTTAATAAAGAAAGTATGTAAAGATCTTGTGTCTCCCTTTTTATTTAAAGTGTTTTGCTTTTATTCCTGTTTAAAAACCCAGAACACGTTCTCACTGCAAACTTCATGAGGCTACATAGGGGTCGTTTGTAGGTTTTGTGAGCTCATTCACTGGTAACTTGTGCAGGAGCCTGCAAGCAGGAGCAGGTCAGGCAAGGATTGGGTGCTTCACCCACAACACTGTCTTTCTAATGGAAATGTAAAGCAATGCATCAGCAACAAGGTTGAAGAAAACTTAAGATTTCTTAGATCAGGCTCTGATGCACTCATTTAGCACCGACCACAGCCTTAATTCTGGGTGTTTCTCCAAATACTTTGAACCACTTTATCAGTGGTTCTGTGGGGGTGAGCAGCTCCTACACACACTCTCCTCCCCATAGCCAAAAGAAGGGGAAAGAAGGAATAGCCACAATACGCTTCTAACCACAGCAATTGCTGCTTGCTATCATTACTGCCATTATATGATTCAGTGCTGGCTCCAGGTTGCTCTATGGATAGCATCATAGAAGCATCAGTGGATGTTGCACTGAGGACACATTACACCAGACTCCTCCTCTGTGGATAACGAAGCTCTGGTCACAACTTTCAACATGAAAGAGAAACCAGATAAATCCTGCTCTGAAATGGAAATCAAATTCTCGTGGTCACCTGAACATTTCTTCAGCCCCCCTCCTTCTCCTTTCTAAAGATGATATTTTTTCCATGAGTCTCCTTTACATAAGCATTTTACAGCGAGCTATACCCGCATTTTGTGTTATAACCCTGTCATGCTTGCTGCTCCCCCCTTTCTTGTGCATGTATGTGGGCTTTTGTTACTTGTATTGTATAAGGTGCCTTGGGATATTCGCATCCTGTGCATTGTGTGGCATTGTGCTGAATAGGAGGTACAGAAATTAAAAGCAGGTCTCCTCCTACCCACATATGCCTTTTCTTTGCAGGTTTTCCTGGAAGTTTTGTGCGGGGAGGGAAGGGAAGAGGTAAAATATGACTTGGCTGAGACTGCCGGATGCTGAATCAGCTGCGATTGCCTCACGTTTTCCTTTCTTTTAAAATAAGGGGTACAGTGTTCAGAAATGCCCATCTGATTCTCTACAGGCCCTACCCAGCCCATCACTTCTCAGTAAGTCACTTTTTAGAAATGGTGCATATGCTTCCAAGTGCCATGGGCATTTTCAGAGGATATCTTTATAATGCCTTCCTCCTAGGTCTAGAGACTATGTGCTGTGGGATTGCTGGTATAGCCACGCTCATCAACCCAAAACAAAACCCACTCCCAAGCCCTCAAGACACACAACTTCTTAAAGCATAGTTTTGTTCTGCTGCACTGGTCTGGTTAAAGGAGCTGACACCTGAAGTACTGGCTCCTTGCTGCTCGCACCTACACACACTGGCACAGATTGTGCTGGTGAGGTTGGTCAGTGATGCCGTGTGTGGTAATGCAAAACAGAGGAGCACTTCAGGAGCAGCAAACGAGGAGTGTGACATCAAAATCCTACAAGCTGCAGAGAAAGCCATTTTCAGAAGACCTACACCTGAAGAAGACTTATCCTGAGGTTGCAGACACGTGAGATCAGACATTGATTAGAAGCTAATAGCAGTTCTCCGGAAGCATGTCATCTATTTTTAGCAGGGGTCACTATTTTGCTTCTACAGCATCCCTATCTTTAAGAAAAAGGAGGAGTCTGATGCCTTTTAGTTACAGAACACACAACCCTATAGCATCCAACCACATACATGGCACTCATCTTTTCCAAGACTGCTTCCCTGTTGTGCACTGACTCATGCAGATAACGGTTTGTCCAGTCTTGGTCGCTTGCTAAGGTAGCTGCTGTGACTGAATTCTTGACACCCCAGCAGAAGAACAGAGAAAAATGGTGTATTAATGAGGCTGTGGACTTCCAAGATGTAACAAGAAACAGAACTGAAAAGCAAAGCTATACATTCAAAGGTAAGAAAAGCAACTGCCAATTGCTGTTTTCTTCTTTCACCTTTGCAGAAAATGTCTATATCATTACCGATATAGCTAGCAATTCAGGTCTGATAGCTGGCTTTATACGCTCTCCTAAAGGTTATTAATTCTTCCTACCCTGTTCCCAGCTTATATTGGAGTACCTTATAATATAAATTCCTCATAACATCAAGAGCCGTGATTATTACAGTTGTGTACCCAAGGGCTTTCAAGACATTTGAAGCCTAAATATAATCTTACCAGTACCTTGATACAGGATACAAAGCCACATTCCCTAAACATTAATTTTTGTTGCAAAAATGCAGGCACAATAATGGTTTCACTTGACCTTTGCCCCGCTGTATAGTTCATTTTAACATTGTTTGAGGAGCACAGAGCTTGCCTTTTGCAGGGCACAGGTGCTCCTGCCCCACACTGGTGGCTGAGGCTCAACCCGGCGGCGCACTGCGCCGCTTCTCCCCCCCCAGCAGCTGGGCTCAGGGGATTGCTTTTGTGGTCCACCAGGAATTTCCTGTGATAGAATATCAGAAACCTACTGGTGACTAGTAGGAGGTGACTTCACAGGGCAAAAGTTCTCTCCCTACAATAAACATTCTCAGCGCCACTGTGGAGATTTCCTACACAGACCTGACAGCCGCCAGCTACTTGTCATCTCGACAGAGAATGGCTCAGGGAAGGCATCGTCATGTTTTGCAAGTGTTTGTCACCTTAAAACTGAAGTTGTACCCTGTTGCCATTTTATTAATGCCTCCTGAGAAAAGGAAGAATTCAAGCTATCCACGACAATTCAAGAAATACCAACAATATTGACTGAAAAGACTTCTAAAAATATACAAATTCACAGCCAAAGACCAAAATATCATGGTATCATCTGTAGGTACCATGATACACATACAGTCCTGTGATATATATCATATATCACAGCATCTGTAAGTACCATGGTGCACACAGTCCATATATAACGTATGTCTTAACATCTATAGGTATCATAGTCCTATACAGTCCATATATACCATATATCCTGGTATCTGTAGGTACCATGGTAAACATACAGTCAGAAAACTAACACAACAATTGGGAAACACTGTACTGTCTCTGCACACAGGTTTCCTTGGGAAAAACCACAGGGATATTTAGTCACCAGATCTCTTGCAGGGGACTGTCATTTGGAGGATCCAAGTAGTAAATCTGAGCTTGACACAATTCCCTTGGCTAAAACTACTAAGGGGACTGCCAGGGGCACTAGATTCGTTTGGCTCTCTGAAATAACGTGCAACTGGGCAGACTGCAGTGGAGCTTACAGACCAAAATAGCTTTGGGGAAACAATACATTAATTTCCTGTGGAAAATACATCTATTAAAATGGAGATTAGCCTTGGTCAAGTCCAACATGGTAAAAAAGCATGCTGCAAAGCTTGGAAGGAAATACAGCTCAGTGTTGGTTTGGAAGTAAAAAAGTGCTCAAAAGAAAAGTTATCCTCAGAATCAGGGCTGTGCCAGGGTCCTCCCTTGGTAAAGGCAGTGAGAGAGAGCAACGATTTCCAGAAGGTATCTTTCAAGTGTCTCACCAACTCCACATACTCCAGCACTTACGCACAAAGCCTGCAGCCATGGCCTTCACCATGCACTTACTGAGCAGGTTTGCTGTCCACTGGACAAAATTCAACCAAAGCAATACTGGTTTATTTTGGTGCTGAAATCTCATCATCAGCTAGTGGCCATTTCCACAGGTAATAATTCACCAGAGCTGGACAGAACAGATCTGTCTCACATCTCACCTTGCTCTGCAATTAATAGCACTGCATCAGGAAGAAGAACGGAGAAAAAGGCAGTGAGAAACCTGTAGGAATACTCAGCAACACTGGAGATGTTTGATGCTGCACTCCTTGTTTGCTGTTCCTGAAGTGCTTCTATATTCCCCATCCCTGGCAGTGTTCAAGACCAGGTTGGACGGGGCTTTGAGCAACCTGGTCTACTGGAGGGCGTCCCTGCCCATGGCAGGGGGTTGGAATGAGATGACCTTTAAGGTCCCTTCCAACCCAAACCATTCTACGATTCTGTGATTCATTGACATTTGCACAGAAATCACTGAGCAGCCTGTGCCTGTGCACACAGGTGTGAGGACAAGGGGGTCAGCACTTCAGTTCCCTTTAGCATAGCAGTGGGGAGGAACAAAGCCCTGCTTTTAAGTGTTGCTTGTCTTTATAAGCTCAGATAAATTATTTCCCCCCCCCTCAGCCATGTACAACCTTTTAAGCAGCACGATTTCTGTGAAAGCTCTGGCCATCCCCTCTTGGAGGGCTTAATTCAAAGAAATAACACCCGTCTCTCACCCCACAATCTGTCAATGGTGACTGGGAGACGAGACCATGTTATCAGGCCTCAGTACTCACCAAACTTTTAGTGGCAAATAGATGTTCATGCTGAGGGAAGACTAAATCCATCTGTCAAATAGTTCTTTTTTTTTTGTGATCGGGGCTGACATTTTTAGTCTCAGTGACTGAATTTCCAGTCAATCACTTTGTACTCAGGAGGAAGAAACCAGTTTGGTTAGCTTTTCTGTTTCTCAGCAAGCAGAACACTGTATTCCATTTCTGTGGACCGTGACATCCCATGGCACATTAAAAGCCTTATTCAAACTGCAAGACAGCCATATTTTACACTCAGCAGGAGGCTCTAGGAAGCAGTATGAGGCCAGGGTTATTCTGACTCTGGACAGTTTGTCAAACTGGGAGCTAGGAACAAAGCTTAGGACATTCTCTACCAGTTCATGTGATCCTGAAATAAATAAGTAGAAGATTGCCTCAGCAGAGATTTTCTTTATATTAGAAGAGATTCTGCACAGCGGAAGGTTTAAATTCAGAAGCAGCTGAACCTGCCCTTGTGCTTTTGTTCTAAGTCTCCATCCACTCTGCAGTATCCCAAAACCTGTGGAAACGCCGAGACAGCTTTGAAATAAACCAGATTTCATTTTCTGGTCCACACCTGAACAGAGCAATTGAACAGTAAGATCTCAGCTTGTTTCATAGACCAGGTTCACTGATATCTGTGAGTTCCTGTTCTAACCTGGCCCATGTCTCACCTGCTGATCCACAGTTTTTTCTCAAAACCATAAAAAATTCATCGGGTGGTGGGAGAGCTTGAGAAGTCCTTTATGATTCTGCTCAGCACTTTTTTCTGATGGATCTTTTCAGAGAGATGAAGACTGAAATCACAGAATCCCTTCTGCCTTCTGAAACTAATTGCATTTATTGAACTCTACTACAAAATCTCACACATCACTCATCACATAAAAGCAGAGTACATTACATTTGCTATGGCTATCCAGTTCTGATATGCTGGAGAGGGGGCTTATACAATTCCACGTTCCAGGAGCCATTTCTCTTCTTCTTTTCCACAGATGTTTAAGATAAATAGGAACGGAAAAGGCTCTGCAAGGTGGACACTATCCTTGCTCTTTGACTTTAGCACGCAAGGCCAGATGTAAGCTGAGCAGAATCTGATCTTCTGAGTGTGCTGAAAAACATCATTTTCTAGCTGATTTGCCCATAACTGTGTTATATAAATTAGAGCTATCATCCATGAGAAGTAACATCATCCAATCTTAATTATGCACTTGATTTTCTCAATTAAGAGGCACAGAGGTCAAAGGGGGCTTCTTGGGAAAGTCAGTTCACCTTATTCCAAAATACCCCAAGATGGCTTCTTGTCTCCTGAAGCTTATTGCAATTCATAGGGCGCAAGCAGCCAACAAACTTTGCAGCGATTTTTGCCTTTGCACATGACAGAAACTTTAAACACTCTGTTCTTCCCGTGCCATGGGAAGAGAAGACACGTAGATATGGGTTCCCTGCTTGTATTAGCAAAATTCAATCACAAAATTTCCACTGAAAATCTAAGCCAAACTTAGGGAAAAAGTTTTCATCAAGTGAATATGTAGGAAAGAGGGCTCGGCTTGAAGCTGGGCTCATCACTCCAGGGGTACATCATGGAGAAAATAGATCCACTGACTTTGGCAAATGAGTATTTCCATCAAAAAAGAGAATAATAAACTACATGATCCTTTTGAACCCAGTGCGTACCACAGCCAGTGTGCATAGGGAGAAAGACTGAGACCAAAAAAATGGCTCTTACTTTTCAACATTTTTGAAGTTAGCACACTCAATCTGGTTTGTTGTGTAAGGCAGATCTCTTCTGAGAGGTCTCTAACTTGTCACAGGAGATGTTACATTGTGTTGGGACAGTGACCATTGTCATCTGATCTTAGGTAGGTTGCTTTTCTCCTTCACATTTGCCTTGTTTCCTCAGAGCTGTAACCAGAGGAGTTGAGGACAACCAGTTTTGAAGCCATGCTGTGCTTTCCGGAAGAAAATTGAAAACTTCCCAGAGTCAGCAGTGTATTTCCCATCTAAAAAAGTATCTGACAGTAGTGGACTTTAGGAAAGCAGCAGAGGTTATGGAAAAACTAGGTAGCCAAAATCTAAACCACAAAATCTTGTCCTCTGCAGAGCTAAAAACAAGACAGCCCTTCTCTAATCCACTTATGTTGCAATACTATGCAAAAATTTCCCAAGCTTGAGGAAATCTGAAGATCCTACATCACCATACATTCACATCTTTCCTGAATGCGAACTGAGGATGAATTAGATGACTCACTGATGGTAAAAGCAAGATTCTTTGCTTTTTGTCCTAGCTTAACACTGCCTATTTACAACCAGGAGGTGACATAGCTGTATGGCAAAAATACACTGCTCTCACTTTTTGTGAGCCTCGAATTAGCCACTTTGTGCTTGGGTTCACAGAACGGTTTGATACTTGATTTTAGGCTGAAAAAGAGGATAGACATCTTTTCCCCTTTCAGTAGGACACTTACAGTGCTTTGCTACAAACATGGACTGCACATCACAAAATTGGTTTCCTGTAACGCCTTGGTTAAAGAAATGAATATGAAAATGCTGTGTATCTGTGCTGTATCTGATTTCCTAAGGTTGCTTGTTCCAGTATTTGACAGCTTGGTGCTGCTTTCATAGAACCATAGAACCACAGAACCACAGAATGGTTTGGGTTTAAGGGACATTAAAGCTCACCCAGTTCCAACCTCCTGCCATGGTCAGGGACACCTTCACTAGACCAGGTTTCTCAAAGCCCCATCCAGCCTGGCCTTGAACACTGTCAGGGATGGGGCAGCCACAGCTTCTCTGGGCAACCTGCTCCAGTGCCTCACCACCGTCACCTCAGCTTTCCCACCTGGAAGTCTAAACCTTAGTGTACCTTCAGTTCCTTAATTTGTAAGCAGAGCACTAGAGGAATAAGTTTACTCCTACTAAACAGTAACTTCATAAGCAGCTCAGTGGGGCTGTTTGCAGAGTGATGCAACATAATGTAATTCTAAACTTCTAGACCCCTTGAAAATGGGTCCAAATATATCATGTTTAATGAATACTTTCCATCACTGTTTAAATCCAGTAAGAGAAGAGAAAGAAAAAGTGTCTTTACAAGAGTCTTTGCTTATTGCATTGTTAGCACTTCTTTTGCTGACAGTCTTAAAGGGTCTACTACCACTTTATTATTTCAGTATAGCAGAAGAATTCATCTTACCATTTCTGACTTAGAGATATCCTCAAAGATTGCAGTTTTTAACACCAGGAAATGTAAAGATAACAGAGTAGCAGCTTTCCCATTTACTAACCATTATCTTTCAAAACTCTCCTTCCCCCCAAAGCTAATGCCTCATTAATCTCCGCGCGTGACTGAAAGCGTTAAAAGCTTTCATGAGCAATTAATTACAAAAAGATGTCTGAGGGCATTTCCCATCGTTTTCAACAGCTCTGTCTGTTGTGGCGCAAAGCACATTTTGAACTAGTCCTGCTTCGGAACACCCCCCGGAGATTTCTCCCAAACTGGAGGCTTTGAACCTCAATACCAGACGCAGACACGGAGCCAAGCCGATCGCCGGGTGCCCGGGGTAACATCTCCCCCCAGCGGCCACTGCACCGCCGTCCTTCCTCCAAGTTTGAGTACATTAGAGGAAAGAAACCTACACACACTCCCACACCCCGCTTCAGCCTTATTCCTAATTTCCGGTAAGGCGGTGAAGGTGATGGGTGCACCTCTCACTGTGTAACTCTGTTTGCATCTTCCTGCTGACAACGACAGATGCCGCCATACTCACAAAGCTCTGCATGTTGCCACTGTGATGGCAAAACTATTCCAACTGTATTAAAGGCAAATTCAGCCCTGTGAGTTGAACTTTTGTACGCTGCTTTGCTCCAAGTTTGTACCTGTCTCCATTTACACTCTGCAGTTTTTTCTACTTACCACTCCTAAACAAGAAATCAAAAATTTATTGATCAGCGTCAGAAGAAAACACACATCGATGGCACAAAACCCAAGGGGCTGAAAATCCTCATTAGTGCTGGTGGCTTAGCAATAAGCATATTTTGGTGGCTAAATCCCCTTGGGAGGTGCCAGGAAGTACCAGCCAGCCTCTTTCTTGAGCAGCAAAACACACGGCCCTGTGTGTAGCTGAGTTACCTCCTCATTTCCCACTGAGTCACACAGGCAGGTGCATTCTTCCAGCTCCAGCCAGGGCAGAAAAGGAGCTGGTTCCTCTCCCAAAGAAAACTACCAGCAAAGAAGGAGAGAGATGCTTTTCTAGGCAGTTTGCAAATGGTCCACATCTGCAAAATAAGTTTATGCAAACCAGTATTCTTTATATTTGTCTGAGTAATCAATAAAAGTCACTGTTCAATCACACATGGCATAAATTAGGAAAAAGGGTGAATGTTCATGCCACAAAAAGGTAGGAAATCATCTTGTTAATGAAGATCTCCTTGGCTGATAGCAGCTTCCAATATTTTTTATTCTCTGTACTGTCTGTGCTTTATATTATCTGTTTCTGACACTGATCAACAAAATCCGTCCCCCTCATTTAAGAGTGGCAAGTGAAAAAAAAAATGCAGAGAGTAAGTGGAGACAAAACTATAACAAAGCAGTGTGTAAAAATTCATCTTACTGAGCTGAATTCTTATTAAATACACTTGGAATAGTTTTGAAAGTTTTAGACCTGTCGATGTGAAAGCAGAAGGGTATCATTCTAATTTTTCTAACCTTGAAGGGCTGTCAACTTTTTATAAATCACACCACAGCTGGAAGCGTTGTTCTTACTGCTGTCACAAGCAGTATTGAGACTGCTGTGACTGAAAAATTTTTTTGGGAAAATGTTTCTATGTTACTTTTCATGGAATCATGGAATTGTTTGAGTTGGAAGGGACCTTAAAGCTCACCTAGTTCAAACCCCCTACCACAGGCAGCGATAACTTCCACTAGACCAGGTTGCTTTTGACAGGATATTTTGTAGATTTAATTTCATTGTTTCCCTCTCCAGTCAGCATGTTTGTGTGCATCTCCTCCATCATGCAGAACTAAAAGTTCAAATGGTTTCAAAAGAAATGGTGAGGGAGCCAAATGGGTTCACAGACAGGCAAGTGTGTGCTGTTACGCAATGCTTCTTTCCTTAGAGAAAAACACAGGAAAACTTGAGTGTAGCATTCCCTGAACCTGATTAAGGGAATCAACTCTGACTGTGAGGTTATGACAAGAAGCCATCATATTCTAGGAATGTCAGCTGGTGTTAGTGTTAGCTACGGAAGCATTTCGCCTTTCCTCTCCTTTCCAGGTGGACCTGCAGCTGAGAGCTCTGCTCCCTACTGAAGCCATGGCTATGCCAGCATCACCAGCTCGTCTCTGTCCCAAACTGTGACCAAGGGATTGCTACTACCAGCCTTCCACTATATAGGCTTCCATGCATCCAGGTTTTTGTATGGATCCAAACCATGCAGGAAAGTTTTACTTGAAAAGTCTGTGAAGGTTGTATCCAGGGATGGTGTAATTTTGGCTGCCAGGCTGCAGTTTGATGAAATAAGAGGTTATGTGCACTCTGCCTTTTTACCAAACAATAGCCAGGGAGTAGCTTGATGATTGGATTTCAATTTTCATAGAATCATGCCCCATCCCTGGCAGTGTTCAAGGCCAGGTTGATGGGGCTTTGAGAAACCTGGTCTAGTGGAAAGGTGTCCCTGCCCATGGCAGGAGGGTTGGAACCGAGATGACCTTTAAGGTCCTTTCCATCCCAAACCATTCTATGATTCTATGGTTTAATATTCTCCTTTGATCTCTTCCTTTTAGCGGGGAACATTTTCTGTTCATATTAAATTGTTTGAACAAATTGCTCAAACATACAAAAAGAAATTCCAGTCATCCCTCAGTGAGCACAGAAGTCCCACCATTGTTTAAATGACGCTGTACTGAACAGCTTAATGCACAAGCCCTGTACTTCACCATGATGTCTTTATCTGGACTAGTTGATCAAGCCTTTTGGGTAAGAACAGTGGTAATCAGGATTTTCAAAACTCTTGTTTAACAAAAGGGAGGTCAGTAACACTATACGGCAGAAATTATCACAAAGCAGCTACCTACTTCTGACTGCAACACATCCATTAGTGGAATAGAGATCACAAAAATAGCTTTCTTCGAAGATGGTAGAAAATGCACTTTCCTGGTGGGATTCTGAAAAATACCAAATAAAAATAACACAAAAAAACCCCAGAAGAAACAAAACCCCAAACAACCCCCCAAAACAACAATCTCAAAGTGTAAAATCTTCTACCTCAGCTTTCATCAATTGGTATTTTTAGAACACAGCTGTGAAAAATTCAAGTGAATATACAGTGGGGATATATCCTGAGTCAAAGAAGAACTAAGATCAAAGAGGCACATTTAGCTTTAGCTTTCATTTAACTTGGCTTTTTGCTGTGACTGAAAGTAGGAAATGCCTTTGTACTTCAATTCGCAAGTGTACGATCAATCCAGTTGCATTATGAATATATTAAAATATATATATGAATATATAATACTAAGTGAATTGGTAGGAAACTTGTAATATAAAAAGGGAGTATAAATATAAGTGGCCCAGCTCCTTGGATAGTTTGGAAGTACCACTAAAACCTCTTGCAATTTTGGATACAATCAGAAGAAAAATACGCAGAGCTGCATACCTCACTTGCTGGCTCCTACAATACCACATGCAAAGTTCTGATGAAGGCATGTGAGTCTGAAAGATCAGTCTCTTCTTTAGTATGATGGTAGCTGGTTGTATGAGCAGGCAGAGCAAGACCAGTGACTGCCCTGGCTGGGTTTGCCATTATTCAGAGAGGAAATACAATTATTCCTGCACTATCGGGTGGTGGCTGATAGTGAGGGTCTTGCAGGTGAACTCCGTCAGAGGAGAGAAAACTCCTCCAAACCCCTTTGCTTGACCAGGAGGTAGGTCACCTCTTCGGCTCCCAACCCAGCTGCAAAGACAGCAGTTCAACCCAGTGATCCAGGGCAGGGAGGAAGGCACACAGCTGCTCCATGGCACAGGAGGGAACCTGCTGGGGTCATGGGGCTCTCAATGTGCCACCATCTCCAGGCTGGGACATTGCTAGAGGACTGTAGCCACCACATGAGGGAGGTTTCCAGGGGAGTTTTTGGGCACAGGGAGTTGCTCTGAGTGATTTTCCTTTGCTACACCTGTATGTGTTCCCATGTCTGCACTCCTGGAGCACTGTACCGCATGTTAGCTTGGAGCAGAACATGCACCCAGCTCTTACCCTAGGGCACCTGCTACTTGAGTACTACTGCTACCAGTGTAAGCAGAGCAGCACAGGACTGACAAAGACTATATAAGTTGCCTGAGGTTTCAAGTAGGTCTTCCAGAAGTGCTGTCTACCAGTCCATGGAGGTGGAGCCACAACAGATGCCCTGCTTTATTCCCTGTAGGCACAAGAAGTTACTTTGACACCGGAGAGCTTTATTTTTCCCCATGACGCTCATTTGAACAAAGGCAGGAATCCTGCACTTTGTGGTCTGAATAAAGAAAACAATTGGTGTAGTCTGACTGATTAACAAAACTCCTATTACCTCAAAACACAAAAAAAGAAAAAGAAAAAGAAGGGGAAATCATTATATGCTGCATTCCTTATAAACTCAAAGATCACATTCTCTTCATTACTTATACCTAGTCAAAGTCAGATTTACCTGTTCTGTGACTCTTGCTCATAAATGCTCATCAGCTTTTCATTGCAAATTAAGTTTAGAAGTCAGGTTTTGTAAACTTTTTAAAATTCAAATTGACTACGCAAATGAACTACCCTTTCACCTGGATTGTGAGCTCCTTCTGGAGAGACACCGAGGGTGGCTGCAAACATGAGTGAGAAAATGCAACCTTCTCTTCAGGCAAATGCTACCAGGCAACAGTGCCGAGACACTCGCTGCATTGCACCGACAGCTGTGTACGTGTGTTTGGACAGTTTTGCTATCCTCATTCCCAGGCATCAGGAGCCGGCTGCTGGGTCAGGCAGGGATGGTCAGCCCTAGAACAAACTGTGAAAGCTGTGATGATGGGAAAAAATAGGCCATGATGATGTGGACTAAGAGTTTTGTGTACACAATGTCAGAGCACCTGAATACCAGACTTATGAAAGGATGATGGCTATGGTGAAGGCTCATGCTGCTCGGAGACTGGAATCCACTGCTTTTGGTGGAGATTTTTGCCTCGGGAATTTGCTAGCCCTCTCTCCAGAGGCACATCCTACCAGACACAATTAGCAGATGAAAAATCAGTGGATTTTAAAATACAGAACGTTTACTTTTTCGTTGGCTAATTAGAAACATGCCACAGATACAGAACCAGAGCCATATGTAAAGTTGCGAGTCAGATAGAAAAGATTATCTGAAGGAGAAAAAGCCTGCCTTTTCCGTTCAACAACAGAGGGCTTGTGCAAGTTCCTAGTTATTTCATTCAGGAAGAATCAAAGTTTCCTTTCAGCCACAGAAAAACATTGAGCTGTGACTCTTTGTGTAGCCAAACACAGTGCTCGTAGCAAACAGTCATGCTGAATCAACCAACTTCCAATATTTCAAGAAACATTTAAGTAACAAAAGGCATTTAAAAGACAAAAAATTCCTCCAGTCCCAAGGACTGCTCCAAGGTGGCTTCTTTAGGGCTTCAGTACAGGTTTTCATGTGACACTCAGTAATGTGAGGAACCACTGAAAATGTCTGCAGTCTGCTTTTGGAGTCAATGATTATTCTTACAAGAAGGCTGCTGTCACATTGGAGTGATTGTTTGCCCAGATTTATATGGCTACTCCTTTTCCTAAAGGTCACACAATAATTCTCAGAAATGTTATACCTCTTCAAATGTTAATCTAGGTAATCAAAGAAAAAATCAGAAGCATTCTGGAAGAGTCTTTAAGGTAGGTTTACTCTTCCTCTTTAAAATATGCAGATTGCTGAGGCACAAAATTCAAAGTCATTTCCAGCAGGATCTGCCATCATGATAGAATCATAGAATCAACAAGGTTGGAAAAGACCTTTAAGATCAAGTCCAACCATTACCCCAGGACTGTCAAGTCCACCACTAAACCATGCTAAACCATGTCACTAAGGGTCTCATCTACACAGGTTTTGAGCATTTCCAGGGATGGTGATTCCACACTTCCCTGAGCAGCCTGTTCCAATACTTGTTCCATCACCCTTTCGGTGAGGAAATTTTTCCTAACATCCAGTCTGAACCTCCCCTGGCACAGCTTGAGGCCATTTCCTCTTGTCCTATCACTTGTTACTTGGAAGAAGAGACCAGCCACCTCCTGATGATGAAACAGGTGGCAGTGTCATTGTAAGATGTTACACCTGGTCAGCAGAAAATTCTGCAACTCAGAGAATATTCCATTATGCTTGATTTTGGATTCTTTAAAACTGGATGAGTAAGGAGAATCCAAACACCAAGGACAGCCATGATTTTATTAAGGAAAACCCACAAAAGGAGCATATTCTGAACTTTGATTGCTACCAGCCATCTCACAGTTTGCTCAGAGCAGCTGCAATACACAGCTCCCAGGAGACCAGATGCAAAACCTTCACATCTTGAACAAGTTTTCAGGCTACCTTAACTTCATCTTTTGAAATGTACATTAGAAACACTGAAAACAAAGGCCAAAAGCGATGATTAAATCAATTAACTATTCACTTCGAAGTTTAAACCTTCCAGACTTAGAGAAGAGTGAATTCAGGGAACTCCCACTGGAATAAACGCGTCTGGTCACTAGGTGTCAGCCTTGCCTGTACCACAAGGACACTGGACCTTCTCCCTATCCCCGTGAGCAGATGCAACAGCTCTCAGCACTACAAATGATCATAGCAGCCTTGGTATTTGGGGAAAGGAGCAGAGGAGGATATTGTTTGCGTGGGATGTTTATTTACGTACCTGGTACTATAATATTTTTTCCTCTCAGGTTTGGAGGCTAGAAACAACAGCATGTTTCTTGTTTCTTTCATGCTGAGGAGACGTGACTGGAGCTCAACTGCAGAGACGGCAGAGGAGTTGTGCTCTCAAACAATGAATAAATCAGCAAGGTATAAGCAATGAATCAGTAACTGCTTTGCAAGCCTCACAATATTTACTGTTTATCCTAAAGCACCAGTTCCTGGAATAATGCCATCACATGAAAATGCTGGCTTCCACTTCTCAAATTCGCTTGTTGCCTTGCTGGATACAGGAACAATGCTTGGAAACAAGATCCCTGCAGGGCTGAAAACTCTAATGACAACAAAGAAAACCTAAAATGTATTCTTTAAATCATTTCTCAAATACTTATTGTTCATAACAGTACAGTCAGCAAAAAACCATTGAGCAATGAGCAATTCAGTGGAGCTTCAGCAGTGTTTGCAGAACACTCCTATGTTTCTGATTTTGGAATCATTTTGAATGGAGGCTTTCATACTGCTATTCTCATGTTCCCAAGTCTGGACAGATTATCTTTTCCTTCTCTAGGACAAACTACAGTACCCATGGCTGCATGGCAGTGTCCACAAGGGTCTGCTGTCACTGCAGTTTCCTAATATGCTGCAAGCAAAGTCATCTAGCTCAGCTAAGAGCAACAGTTCGAGCTGGGAAAACATGCACTTTGCACAAGATACAGAAAAAATGACTTGCCAGGTTTTTACTCTCCATTTTCTTCTTAGGTTCTCTTAATAGATAAGCTTTTCCACAATAAATAAAGACAAAATCACAGCACCCCAGTGCTTTGATTCCCTCAGATACATAGAAATGAGTGCAGAAAAACTCACCCAGGTAGAATTTTGCAAAAAGTTCATGTCCTCGCTAATTCATTTCACGATCATTGCACAGTGAACACCTGTCTTTGGTGATGAACCTGGAAGGGCTGAAGGCTTCCAACAACAACAATAACAAACCCCAACAACAAAGTCACAATTAGCCCAGACATTTCACAAGTCCTAGAAGTCAGGGAGGCAGCAATGTTCCACCAGCCAAGTCCAACATAAACCCAGCGGAATAATATTTTGACTGGAACAGTCTCAAGCCTCGTACAGGGCCCATACTCAGACTGCCTGCTGCAGAGATTAGTGCCTTGCCAAAAAAGAAAAAAGAAAGAAAAGAAGAAGGGATAAACGATTGCCTGTGCACTAAAAAATAAACACATCGATGAGGTTTCAGGGACCCAGGAATCACAGAAAACAGAGAAATGGCAAATCCAAATCTGTCTTTCATACAAATGACACAATTCATCACAGTAGATGAAGGGGGGGGCTAAGAGACACACTGGATTGCAGGTTCTCAGAGAGCAGTGAGATAACATCTGTGTTCAAATATCTCAGTCACCTTCTCCAACCATTCCAAGCACCACTTGTTGAGGCAGACACCTCAGAGGGGCACTACCCTCCTCTCGTTTTTTCCTTTTGCAAATCCAGGTGACTTTAATTTCCATGCTTTGCTTACAGAAGAAACACATACATTAGAGTTAGCTCAAACATCAGCAACATACTACATGAGGGCTAAAGAAGGTAGGGAGGCAGATTTTGAATGCCAATACCAGTGCAAGGCTGGAAACTGAGGGTCCTCCATCTTGAAAGAGTCAGAGGCTTCCAGGTGGGGATGCCACCAATTTCTGTATCCTGGAAAAGCTGCTGTCTCCAATGGTTGTAAAATAACACTGAGTGTCTGACTGCCAGCATTTCACCTCTTGTGGCACCAAAGCTGGCCTCTGACTTGTTTTTCATTAAATCAGCATGCTTCCTTTCAAAGACAAATACAACCTAGTACATAAAGCTTCAGAAGTTCCCAATGGCAAGCTAGGCAATCCGCACTGGTGATATGTGAATCCTTAAGGAGAACTTCCAACCATTAACTCCAAGCACCTTGGAGCACCAAAAATGCAGAGAGAGATTCAGCTCCAGATATGTCAGTTTTGGGTACATACAAGTGTGTACCTATGTTAAAACTACTGTCACAGTCATTGGAGCCTGGAGTGCAATTTAGTTGCTCAGAGGTCTGCATCAGGCAGGTCTGCACAGTGATTCTCCATGCTCCACTCACTCTATCAGTCAGATTACTACTGCCTATGAAATGAGTTTAAGCAATTGTCTACATGTGAGCAATGTAAATTTACACTTGCATCAATTTTGAAATTAAGACAATACCCCACTATCCTAAATTTATAGGGAACTTGGATTTCAACTTTTGAAGCTCTGAACCACAGCTACATTCAACGAAGTAAAGCAAGCATCTCCCTTGTCAGAGATTAAGAGTGAATTGATGTTGAAATATTAACATCAAGAAATGTCAGACTTCCAGGTTAACCTGCCCATGTTTACTAAGCAGAGCCCAGACAGGACAATCCTATCAGGATACAGAACAAATCTTACAGAGGCTGGGTGCCCAAAATTCAAAGAGAGACTGATTTGGGCATTGATGCATTGAACACAAAATTGCCTATCCACTCAGACTTCAATCTAGCGTGTACAATTCTGAGCTCAGTGCACAGACACCCTTCAAGTGGTGCTCCTTGACTCCGAGTAGGCTCTTGAATCCATTACTCCAGGGGCCTTCCAACCCGGTCACCATGTGTCTTGGAAGCTACAAGGTTAACAAGTAAACAACATTGCTGTTGACATTTTTAACAACAAAAGCAACACCAGTTCAGGAAACTCAAGCCATGAAAAACCCCCTCGTATAAACAGATGCAGGAATGATCACCACTTTTCCTGCTCCAGAGGCACATAAAACAACCAGATTTTCAAACCCAGAGTGGGCCAGACAGGATGACACTGTGAGAATGATTGAGCCCCATAGTTCCCACCACTCACTCATAGTTCCCGAGTGAGAAGAGACCTCGGGAAGATGCAGATGCAACAGAGGGAATATTAACCAAAAGACATAGCATAGATCTGAGGGTAGTTTGCTTCCACTGAGAAACCAATGCTTACTTCTTCAGACAATGCTGTGTATTTCTGCTACAAAAGAGCAAGAGGGGACACCTAGGCTAGGAGATGGATCTTAAAATGTTCATAATTTTCCTCTAATGGGTAAGAATTCTGTCACACCTGGACTTCTAACTATACCTTTTCATAGACTGAACCATAACAATAAACTGAAGTACAGACTGTGTGTTCTGTACTATTCCCATCTGCTCACAAAATTTTAAAAAACAGATCTGCATATGGAATATAAAACTGACCATTTTGGACAGACACAGCATCTTTCTTTAGATATGTGTAAATGTAACACTTAAATATTTAAAATGCACAACTTGTGCAACAATTTCAAATTAGAGACAGACTTCTACAGAACCTGAGTGTTCAACGGTGCAAAATTAGCTTTGCATTAGCATTTTGAATTTTAGCAATAAAATGAAAAATAATAAAATAGCAATGGGAAGCTATCTTCATAATTGATCACTTTTATATGACTTCCTGGAGCACTAACATCAATTATGCTTGTATGTCAAAACAATGCTGGCATGCTGCCAGTGAAGACCCAGATCAAGGCCACAGATTTACTCCTTTATGGACATCAGTGAATGGTACCTTCAACTTATGGTTGTTAAACATGAATGCTATATTAAGTATAATGAATTAAAACCCAACATGTTTTTGTTGTACATATAAGTAAAAGAAAAGATGTATGTTTTAACTTGCTTCGAGTCTGCAGTCAGGTACCTACAAGTATAGTATTGACCAGCTGCTGTTAGTAGTCTCTCTCATAAGAAATCTGTGATTTCTAATCATCACAGTATAATATAACAAGGCATATACTCATTCAAAGGCCTTTATTTTGATATCAGTCTCACATATGTAATCAGTTTTATCAAGGAACCATTCAAAAGTATGATGTTGATAAAAATTGACATGGCTTTCAGCATTTTATGGCATGAATAACATTGATTCTCCTCAGCTACTTGATAACGCTTTTCCGGTTACAGCAGATTGGGTGCTTCTTGCAGTGCAATACATTGTTGCATATGAAAACCCCCTATCAAAACAGGATATCCAAGGCAATCATTTATCTTATGAACATGAAAACATGGTACACATTCCTAAGTAAAGAGAATGGCCTTAGATGCCAGTGCTGGCTTACTCTTGCATCAGTGAGCCTGACCCTCACATAAACAACAATCCATTGGGAGGCTGTTTATTACAGATTTATTAGAAACCTTGTCAATAACTTGCTTGTGCTTTTGATAATTCTGTGTTCAGTTGCCAGGAGACTTGTGTTCCTGACGAGATAAAATGAACAGGAAATCCTCTATAGCCTTGTCACTTTTTCACTAGTAAATAAAAATCAGAACAACCATTATAAAACACTAGCTAGTGTAAACAGAATTAAAAAAAAACCCAAGCGTTGCGTATTTTAAATAAAGCAACATACAGCCCTTTCTGCCCTCTCCAATTATAAGATGATAAAAGATCACCTTTATAAAGCAGAATGACCGGATTTTGTGGAACGTGGCTGTTTTGGCTCCAAGGTATTTGTAGCGTTGTAGTATCAGAGCCAGGATACAGCTGCCTTGTGACTAAGACGTCGTTTACTGAATAAGTGCTATCCAATCCCTCAACGTCACCACACATCTGTTTCCTGTTTTCATTCTTTCTTTTGCTGTTATCATTTTATCCAAGTTACCCTTTCACCTGAAAACCATTTAGAAACACATAAACCAGCGTGTGCATGTGTGTGTATATCAAAGAAGTTGATTTAGAAAACAAAAATGTTGCAAAAGCAATTTGTTCATTTTAATACAAAGAGCAGGAGTGGAAACAAAGTTGCCTTTCCCCCCCTCTCCCCCCCCCCCCGCCTTCTCCTCCCAAAAATACACAATGATACATAAACACTTTTGTCTTCTGGTCTTCACTAATATGACTAACTTCCTTCTTTGCTTCCAGTTAAGTAGCTTTCCTGTTGAGTACCACCACCTCCACAAAATACAATTGTGAATTGATTCATAAAAACAGAAACATTATGGCACAAATAAGGGAAGGCAATAAATACTCTTCCCCCCCCTCCTTCAACTCCTTCCCAAATGGAGGCAGTGTAGTATTGTAATAACAAACAGAAAAAAAAAAAGTATTGCTTGTCATTTAAGGTTCCAAACCAACAATCATCAGGATGCAGAACAGGATACATCTAAAGTGAGAAAGTTATTTACCTCACATTCAAGTTAACATTAGCTATACTTTTTTTGGCACATGGTATTATTCTTAAGGTGCCAAAGAAGTGTTGTGCACCTTATAAAACATGAATGTTAACACCACTAACACCAAATTCCTGCTATTCACAATCCAATTTTATATTGGTGTTGTTTTGCTGTTTCACCTATACTTAAACAAGTCAGGAGAACCACCATTACTGATAGCATCTAAACACACATTAACAACAAACAATAGAACCTGAAGAGTAACTTGTCAAAAGTTAGGGACTTTCCCTTGTTAAACTCTGAATTTCAGATTAGGTAAATAAGCATGAGAATAGAAGACTTATTTTCTCTTGTGTTTACAGATGCTTGTATTAATTGACAACGCAGTTTGTTGAGCGAAGCAAAAATCTGGGCTGGCTGACAAATACCAATTAAAAAATTCCTCCTCCTCTTGTTATTCTCTGAAAGAAAGAGACTTTTAAATTTGAGGCACACCAGCAAAATACCAGTGTTACACAGAGGAAACAGGAGATTCTGGCACTTAAAGGGCTTTCCCTAGGAGATGGAATGGTTTGGCAGCTACAGGAAACTCTAAGTAGCATTTCCAAAGGCACATGAAAATTGGGAAGCAAAACGACTTCTTGTGTTCTGGTCTTCCGGGTTGTTTCCTACATCCTAATAATCAAATTATCCTTATTTTAAAGCTAAATTGAGCTTCTATTAATGTTCATGTAACTATGAGGCATCTCATTAATTTCTGAGGAGTCAGAGCAAGTTCCGATAACTTAGTTTCCTCTCTCACCATTCAGTTTACTCCTTGGTTCACCATCCCAAACGCCCAATCCTAGACTTCTGAGTGAAACCTAGAATATTCTTGCATAGCAATAATACAGCATTCTGCAGAGATTGACAATACAAACATTTGTTGGAAAATATTTTTCAAAATTTTAATGACACCAATCTGATACACAGATAAAAACAATTTGCTCCTAACTTCTCACACCATCTTAATTCATTTGCCCACTGTCACACATGCAATCTGCGATCAAGCTGAAAATTGAATCCTAATTGTGTACTTTGTTCACCACATCCTCATCCTTCACAATCTACGGCCACTTTCTAATATTCATTGACTCCAGATTCTGCTACGCATTTTCATTAACGACATTACATTTGTGCCTGGACAAGTTTTAAATTCTGATTGAATAATAAAAGCCATTGATTTAAGATAGCTATCTTTTTTTTCCCTTCTAAATTTAGATAGCAAGTTCTTTCAAAGTGCATACCCTATCCTTCTCAATTCCATCTGAAGGAATAAGATAAAAATCAAGACACTCTCAAGCTCTACTGCTATCGACGGCAGTGGCAAAATGCAAAACATTGCTATGGTACTGAAGAGGTTAATGAATTCTTCTGTACATTGTTACTTCTAGTTGGTTTTAATTTTCCCCATCCAAAAAAAAGGTGAACACCTCAACAGGTATTCAAGATAACATTATAACTTATGTGTTAGAAAATTGTATGCAATACAATTGTAAAACTAATAGGAGTTCTGAACAGCCATGTTTCTGATTTTAAAGGGGGGGGGGTGAGGGTGGGGATATAAACTAATTATTAGGTCAAGTTACTCTTTGGCATCATGCTCTGAAATAAATGCAACATCAGAACATTCCATCTGATAAAGTAACTAGCAAATCACTGCAAGAGAAAGTGCTCCAACACATGCTTTATGTCAGACTCTACACTGTTTCCAAATGTTAAGACTTTTCATACAATGTATTATGACAATAATAAAGTTGAGAGCTACCCCAGAAGAACAAAAATTTATGTTTTGTCTAGTATAACAGGAGTCTTAAAAAAAAAACAAACATCACTTGGTATCCATTATTTCATACCCAGATGTTTCCTGTACACCTGCAGTTGTCTCCAGTCCTGAAATCATGAGCTATAGTATTTTAACAGCCTCTCATCAGTTGGTTTTAGAACTTTCTTGTCTGCCATGTTCACGATCCACCCTGGAGCAAGACCAAAAAATATCTGCCTAGGATCCTTGCGCATGCTTAACATTTTGAAAAGTTCATCCTTAGTTATGTCTGGTAAGATGTAGCCATATTTCTTGGCAAGTTCAAGCCTGGCTTCTGCAACCTTAGATGGATCTGCCAGGTACCCGCGATTCCTGGAATCTGTGTAGTAACGGACCAGATCTTCGGGTGGAAGCATTCGCTTTGGAATAGGCCGGCCACGCAGGAAGAATACTACTGGCTTACATAAAATTTCTGTGAGTAAACATGAGAGAACATTAGATACTATGCTTTATGAGACATGTTTAAAGACATTAAATGACACCTCCTTGATTTGGTATTTTCTGCTGAATAAATTTTTCAACTCTTATTACAAGTATCAAGCAAAAGCCCCAAATCTTAAGAATGCTCTTGTTCAGAATGAGATAGTGGTTTAACGGTTTCACTTAATCAAACAACTCTGAACTGATATTTATAGTGACAGTTAGGATGAACCATTACTTCTAATACATTTAGAATGTCTGCTTTGGAAAGATACTAAGCTAGATGCCATCATTTATTTAAAGGACTGACTTTCAGGTTAAAAGCAATACATTTGCATGGCTACTTACACAACTTACCAACAAATGTCAAATTTGGTGTTTCCGTAAGTACTTTTAAATCAAGAATGAATGGCACATGCACCTGTTTAGTCATTTGTGAGACTATCCTCTTCTCCTCAAGTTTTACTGAATTTGGCAAATTACATTCCAGATCCTTTTAACTTCAGTATCTTGATTATTTTCCCAATTGGAATTAAAAAAAAAAACAAAAAAAAAAAAAAAAAACACCAAAAAAAAAAACCAAAAAAAAAAAAACCAAAAAACACCGAAATTGTCTCACTCCAGGGTAACACATTTTGCACACTAAAAAATGTCTATTCCTCTTGTTCCCAGCCTCATTCACACATAAAAGCTCCATTATTGTCAATAAAAACTGCATGAATGAATATTAGGCAGGATGCAGCCTCAAGCGAAGCAAAGCCTCATTCTTCAGTGAAAGTGTTCTGAAAACAATGGCCATTTTGACTGGAACAAGTCTGAGCTTCTGTAACTTAGTTATTTCCTCACTTTAACTGGAAAGTATTTTAAATTAAAAATATAAACATACACAGTGTTTTTCAAATCTTTCTTCCTGAATCTTCTTAGTGTTATTAAAGATGTGAGAACAAAGCCAAAAATTAAAATAAAATCTTTTATTAGTTCCTCTACTTACAAAGCTTCTTGGACTTCTTTAACTGGCTGATTAGTAAATGAACGCTAACATTGCTAGGGCTAAACAACAAAACTGAGGATACGTTATGGTTCAAAATTTCTATAACAGTGTGTTGTTGAAGCTTTTAGAATGCAAGAAGCGGATGAGAAATTCTTACCCAAACTCCTTGGATCATAGAATGATGCTGTTACAACACCTCCATTTTTTTCTACAGCTGCAATTGCTAATTCAGATGCCCTCTGTACTTCGATATTTACTTTTGCTGAAAAAATATCAGCACCCTGTAAATTTTAACACATATTAGAGTAACATTAAATGAGTATTTCATGACATAACATTTATTCTTCTCTGCAGCGTTGTAAGAAATATTAAATCCAGCAAAATATTATGATTTGTCTGTTCCCTGTACAAGATAGGTAACCAAATTGCTCTCAGTTATTTACCTGGGCGGAAAAAAAAACAAACTCAAAACTTTTGTCTTTCCAAAATATGCATGCATTTCCTTCAGTACATTCTAGTCTTCTGTGCAAAATACTTGTTCGACCTCTTCTTACATGCTCCTTCACCATCACTTTCGCAGCCTCTCAGGTCTTAAAACACCATCCTGGGGGTTTTTTTGCTGACACACAGTGCCCTCTAGTGGATTTATGACTATAAAAAATCCACAGCAAACTAATTCAGGAAGCAAAGATGCTTCCAAAACATAGAATCATAGAACGGTTCGGGTTGGAAAGGACCTTAAAATCTAGTTCCAACCTCCCTGCCATGGGCAGGGACGCCTCACACTAGACTGTGCTGCCCAAGACTCTGTCTAACCTGGCAAAGAATCTGACAGCCTTGTAAGGAAAAACTGAAAAACCCAAGGCTTTATACTGCCTGAAATAATAAGCGTCTTGCACACATACCTCCTCCACCAGCTGGACACCATAGTCCCTTTTGAGAGGTTGCACCGTTACACCTCTGGCATTAATGAGCTGTGTTAAGTCAATTGGTTGTGTGGGGTCAACTCTACCCAAATCAATCAGGTACTGCAGCCTCTGAAGACTGAGTGGTTGATATTGACGTCTGCAGCTGGGGAGAGGAAAACAAAAAACCACCGAACAAAATGATCAGAAAATTACAAAATTGAAGCTTTAATAGGAGCTGGTCAACTGAGGTACTGCACACTGTATTCCATTTTCTACCTGCTCCTAAAACTACCAAGGAAATGTTTAAAAAACACCCATCTATAAGGCAAAATTTTAAGTTTAATGCAAGTAAAAGCCTAGTTACAGCCCAGGATTCCATTATGCTTTCAGGTTTCCTCACACAGCCCCACCTCCAATATGATATTAATCAATGAAGGAATCAAAGTGTCAGCATTTCCTGGGAAGCAAACAAGATTCTAAATAACTACCATGTTCAAAGTGAATCCGGCTTGGTAGCTTCACTGATACATTCAGAAAATCCCCCCAAAAAACCAAGCCCAAGACAATGAAACACAATCAAAACCAAATATACCCTCTCCTCCCATACTAAAGACTATTAAACCAAACCCAGCACGTGCTCCTGCACGGCTTGCCTATATCCAACAAAATTTTTTCATTCCATTCTCAGTGTACCTGATATCTCACCAGTACTGAATGGAATCTTCCCCAAAGTACCATCAAGAAAGAGAAACGTTGCGAAAATACACATTAACCCATATCCCCAGAGAAAGCTGGAATATTTCATCAATAGCCATCAGCTTCAGCAGAATCTAATTTTGGGGTTTATGCAGTTCCAAATTTAGCATACAAGCCAATCCTCAGAACAGTTTTCTCCATCCCAGTGTCTATGCCTCCTGCATGCCACTGATGCCAATGCTTAAAACTCTCATACAATCAGTTTGACCGCTGCTATTGGAAATTGGTGAGTGGTAGCAGTAAAACTGAGAAGCAGTTTATCTTTTATTGGCAAGCTAAGTAAAAAAGACAAGTAAGAGAATTTGCGGTCAGATGATTCCTAACAGAGCAAAAGTTCAAGAAGTAGAGGAACACTACTGCAGACAGCGAGAAGAGTGAGCTGAAGATAAATGGGCGAAGACATTGCTCAACATGCTCCCATCTGGCCACAATAGCGTCTCCTGAGTGCACTGAACACATTCACTAGAAAAACATTTACAATTGCCTGACATGGAAATTTTGCAAACAATATTGAAAAGAAATTAAAGAATAGTTTTCTTGTTTCCACATGCTGTCAGATGTGATTAAAAAGAGCAAGGCTATCAATTTCTTGTCACTGCAGAAGCTTGGATTTTTGCTGTTGGTTATTGATGAACTTGTGGCCACTGTCAACGTAAGAAGCTCAGTGTCTGCATTCTGCAGCATTTCCTTTGTAGGACTGCAGATCTACATTTTGTCTTCTAAGGTGCTTCTCATTTACTCTTCTAATAATGTAAATAAACAGGAGGAAATGACAGTACTTGGAAATAAAGATTGAAACACACTTCAAAGCTAGTAAGACTCACAGAGAAAACCTTTAACAACCAGGACAGGTCTATAAGTTACAGTGCACACATGAAGCATGGAAATATAAAACTGCACAACTATTTGGTGAAGTTATATCAGCAGATGAAACAAACTGCAAGTTTAACAATTCACAAGCAAATACACATTAGTCTTTTCATTCTTGAAATGTCTGCTAGGTGTGGCATATTTTTGTTACTATTGCCTATAACAGCATTGTATGGGTACAGAAGTTTTCACGACCATACCTAAAGCAACAAAATGGTTAGTGACCCAGGTAACACACATGCTATCTTAGGAAACAAAACTAGCTTTAAACAACAACAACAAAAAAACCCCACCACAATTAATTTTTTTTTTAATTGTCAATATGAGGGAAGGAAATTAATAAAACACTGGCGCACGGCTCTCCAGCTATGAACAGTGACTGGAGAAAAAGACACACTAGAAGAATAATTTTAAACGTTAAAAAGTTGGAAGATGGACATGGCACAAACAAGAACAATGTGAAAAGAGGACAGTGTCAAGCAAGGCAGAATGCCTGAGGAGCAGAATAGAGAAACGTGACTTAACGGCCACATCTAGCAGATTTGATATCAAAGTGCTTGTTAAGATCCTAGGTGGAACAGATTGAGTACAGACAGACAAAAGACTGCAGTGTTGCAGGGCTAAGAAAGCAGAGTCATGAGGAGAGGCAGAATTGTTTGGCTAGCAGCAGATCAAGAGTTTCAGGTGAATAAAGCAAAGAGAAATAACAAAGGAAGGCTATGGATTACACTTCCATGCCCAACATCCTTGCTTGAGTCAATGGGGCTTTGCCCAGTCAGTTCGATAGGTTACCTGCTGTGCTGACAGGCTGAGAGAAACAAGCACATAGAGGAGTGGTGTCAGAGGAGAAACACATTCAGCTGGAGGGAGAAGGGACATTATGCAAAGAAAGGGTTAATAAGCAAAGCTATACACCAATAGAAAATAGGTTTATTCAGTAAAAAAAAATAAATCTCAAGAGAAGTGGGAGATTCTGCTGGTAAGGAAGCTAACAGTCTGAGAGGAATATCTCATTTTCGGTTAGGCCTGTTTTGACATGTTAGATTCTGGCTTCAGGAGAAAGATCAAGAAAAGCAGAAAACTTAATTTATAAGCAAATGTGAATGAACTTACCTATGTCCCTCATTAAACCCATATTTTGGTATGGCCAAGTAAAATGGAGTTTGGCCACCCTCAAAGCCTAATCGGGGGCGATTTCCTCTTTGCCTTTCTCCTTTGTGACCTCGACCACACTTCCTACCTCCGTATCTTCCACGGCCACGTCTTTTCTCCTTGAAAACAATCAACAATACATTTAGTCAACTACTTTGGAGATAAGTATCTATAAAACATAAGATATCAGAGATACAAACAACTAAACAAAATGCTGACTCCAGAGGAAAAATTAAGAGACAGCTCTTTTCTAAGGGGAAAAACAGAAAAGGAGTAAACATGATTTTTGCAGAGCACAGCTCTAGGCAGGCACCACAAATACTCTGAAAGTTTACAGGAACACATACTGCTATACAAGGAATACCAGTATTTAATCCTTCCTCTTAGACCCAGCACTCTCCAAGTTAGAGAATTTTCCTGAATTAACTATTGACATTTCCTCCTATTTAATCAGAAAGTTACTCAGTGCTCAGAAGTTTCCCAGAACCGACAATGGGGAAAGAAATCAAAGAAAAAACAGAAATGAATTCTACTTCAAGGGGCAGGGGAACAGGCTATATGCTGTGCACATGTACAGAATTCTTTGCACGGACTCAGGCTTTCTAAACAGTCTGCAACTGTTGCAATTTCTACTGACAACGAAAGAAAAGATTTTATTTTAAACTTTCTTTATTTTTAAAATTAAGACTGTGATACTAAGCTATTAGTTTCTTGAGCACTTTAAAGTAGCACTGCAGCCATAGGTTGCAGTTCAGCAATCTTCTTGCACTTGCCTCCTACCTGTGCCAGCAGAAGCACTTGCACAGCTAAATGGGATCAAAAAGATAAGCAAAGGTAAACCTTTTTAACCTTTAATTTAAAATTCAGGTCAATTGCACCCTTCACTACCATTCATTGGCATGGAAATATCTACAGGATTACAAAGCAGGCAGTAAGCAAGGGTAGAAACGAGCAACTGGTAGCAACCCCTATGAAATGAAGCAGTGCCTGCTCACTCTGACATGACAAAGTTTTCTGTGTAAGGTGACTTTATTTTATTCATATACTGAAGAATTTGTAGCACTAAGGCTCACTTTGATTTCTTCACACTTTGCCAGGGATAAGACAGAACAACAAGCTTCAGAATCCTTGCATCCATACTGCATGTGGCAGAGTTCATTGCTCATCTCCAAGGGGGCTGATCACATCTGTGCAATGCTTTGATGGGTCCATTTGATCTTACAACGTTTTCCCCATTTAAGCTAAGATTCATTGGAGTATGAACACATGTGGAAGGAGCAATGTTACAGGCTGCCCAGGGAAGTGGCAGAATCACTGTCCGTGGAGATGAGGCCCTCAGTGACATGGTTTAGCGGTAGACTTGGCAGCGGCGGGGGAATGGTTGCACCTGATGATCTTAGAGGTCTTTTCCAACCTAGCTGATTCTATGTTGTTAACTAGCATCATATCTGCAAGATGCAATTCAGACGTTTTCTATTTTCTGTGTTCCTCAATGTGAATTACTAAGGCTGGGAGACATGTAAAGCAACACATTCTAAACAATCTGTACTGCTTATAAGGTAACTTTGATCAAGTCATGGCATAGTCACTGTTGTATCAATTACAATGTAAATAATTAATTATCAAAGAGACTACAGTAAGCCTCTTCAATTTCTCATTTTTTGTATTCAACACTCAGATAACCAAATTTTAAGCACCCTAATCCTACAAATCACTCTGTGCAGTTAGACTGCAGCACAGAATATTGAATGTATATTCAGAAAATTTCACTCCGATCTGAAAAATGCATGAAAATTACATCATGGTACTTGATTATTAGCCTAACACCACAAAGACATAACATTTGATGGTTTATGCTCTTTATTGTGTCTGTAAGTTTTTCCAAAGTTATGGAGCACTTAACATGCACTGACAGTAGGAAAGTCAATACGGACATACATTAATGCATTTTTTTTCTTCTTTATTTGAAACATCTGACTTAAGATGCACAGCTTACCTGTATTAATACTAAATATTAATCAAGTGCAGTTTCATGCTAGACTAGACCACACCTGCCACCAAAGGAAGCTCACTTGTCCCCAGGCTACATGCTAAGCCTCCTTACAGAGCCTCTTGTGCTGACACAAGCAGCTGTGCAGCTCTGCCTTGGGCAGGTCAGGGAATTAAGTGTTTATCTAACCAGCTTTCAGCTAGTTTAATTCCCTGCTCTGGGTCACCACACAACCTCCAGAAGCAGTGCAAAATACACAGTGGGTGTGAGCACCTGGAGGCAGAGGGATGGCCCAGTTGCAACCCCCCTTTCTGGCAGTTGCCCATACACAGACCAGACTACATGATGACTTTAGTTAACACAAGTACACTGACAACATCTGGTCACAAATGGAATGTAATCAGTACATTGATCAGATTTTAGATTGTCAGAGGAGCTAGTCAAAATTTGGGTTTTTTTGCTGTGACTTATGTTTGTGAAGTCAAATGCTCTTAAATCTCCTTATTTGGGAACTTCCTTAATTACAGAATAAGGTTGCCAGACACCAAAGGAAAAATATCAGAGAAACAGAACTGAGGTCATTTGTACAAACTTTAACTGAAGGCAAACAGTTAACAGCAAAATGGGGGGAAAGGGGAAAAATCTCATTTCCTAGATGAAGTCCCAAGTTACTTGCTAAAGTGCCAGTTAGCATACAAAAAATCTCTACTTTTGAGTTGAAAAGAAAAAAAGTGTCTTCCTAAAACCAACAGCTGCCTTGAAAAACAGAGCCCTGAGACCAAACACTGGCAGGAAAGCATCAGTTCTAGTAGACCTCAAGCCCAGACTCACAGCTTCTGGATGCTAAGCCTGAAAATACCATTTTGGAGCCTGGGTTAGTTTGAAAAACCTTAAGAATCACCACTCCAGCCTTGCGCAGGGTGGCTTCTCCTAGCGCTGCTTGACCCTGGCCAAGCTGGGCATTCACAGATCCAAGTGAAGTAACAGGGGAACCTTAACAGTTGCAGGGAGGGAAGAATTTCCATTATCTTGCCTTGCTAAGGCAAGAGGGGTTTCTGGGTTACAACTATGCAGTGCTCATCAGCTCTGCAGGCATCTCTAGGGGGCCTTGAGCACTGACAGAGAAGTGCCGCTTGGTGCCAGTTCTCTATTCCTATGACTTTAGGCCTTGAACCTCATACCCCTGTTCACTGATATTCCCCCCAAACCAGGAGGGTTTCTTCCTATTTTCTTTACTCTTCTATCACTTTACAAAGAGACAGAAAAAATAAAATCTAGTTTTGTTTTTGAAAAAACAACAGTAACAAGAAGTGCTATCTAGCATCACACTCCTTTTCTTTTTGAGCCTTTTAACTTTCCCTTTTCAAATATATTACCCCATCCCATAAGCAACTGGTACTCCTTACTTTTTTACTACCCTCATACACACCCCGACAATGGCCCTGATGTTTAGCCAGAGCCACTCACCAACCTGTTCTCTGTGGGTATGGCTACTCACACACCCGCTACAAGGCATTCAAGGGCAAAAATAGGGCCAACACACACAACAGTGCCACTCACTCCTTCGTCTTCCCACACCTATTCCGGCGAGGCCGCTCTCCTGGGCCTGCCGCCATCTCCCTAAAGGCCCTCTGAGAGCTCCACAGGGAACCGCTACCGGGGCCGGGCATGCCCGCTGCCGGGACAGCGCCCTGCCGCCGCAGAAAGAGAGCGCCCGCACCCCACCCGACCAGCTCACCTTCCTTCTGGAGCCTGGGCTGGGCCTTAGGTTGGCCAGACTGACCCTGGGCAGCGACCGCAACAGCTCCAGGGCCCTGCTCCCGCCATTCCCGCTCATGTCCGCTCACCCCCCAAGGGCGGCCCCAACGCGGTCCCGCACGCCGCTTTACGGCAGAACCGTAAACCGCACCTCCCGCGACTTCTCAACAGTGTCGTGCAGGCTCCCCTGCCAGCGGGGCGGGGCGGAGCAAAGGGAACCGGGGCACCGAGGCGGGAAACGCCGAACCGCGGGGCGGAGAGAGGTGCGGCGTGCCCGGGCGGGGCGGTTCTACCGCCAGCGGCGGAGGCGCCCTCAGGGCCCGCGGCGGAGCGCGATCGGCGCGGCTGCTTTCTTGGGCCTGGGCCGGCTGCTGCCGTGTACCCGCTGTGCCCGGAGAACGGGGAAGGTGCAGAGTCCGGCGTTAACGTGTCTTAGGGACCGTGGGTCCCAAACTATGCGTCCTTTCCCAGTATCTACTTTTCTATTACAGAGATCTCAGCCACATACTTTAACACCAAGGCTTTACAACCACTGCATCTAAAACCGACTGACAGTGAGCAGAACGTCCCTCAAATAAAAGTACTATATCCTGCGGCAGTCCAACAAAGTTTAAAGGCAGATACTTACTGGAAATGTGAATGACTATTAAGGGCATGGAGCTGCTGGAGCAAGTCCAGAGGAGCGCCACAAGGACAATAAGGGGGTAGAGCAGTTAGGGTTGGAAAGGACCTTAAGATCATCTAGTTCCAACCCTCCTGCCATGGGCAGGGATGCCTCACGCTAGACCATGTTACCCAAGGCTCTGTCCAACCTGGCCTTGAACACCGCCAGGGATGGAGCATCCACCACTTCTCTGGGCAACCCATTCCAGTACCTCACCACCCTCACAGTAAAGAACTTCTTCCTTATATCTAACCTGAACTTCCCCTGTTTAAGTTTGAACCCATTACCCCTTGTCCTATCACTACAGTACCTAAGGAAGCGTTCCTCCCCAGCATCCTTACAGACTCCCTTCAGATACTGGAAGGCTGCTATGAGGTCTCCACGCAGCCTTCTCTTCTCCAGGCTGAACAGCCCCAACTTTCTCAGCCTGTCTTCATACGGGAGGTGCTCCAGCCCCCTGATCATCCTCGTGGCCACCACATCAGGGACTCTGGTGATGGGACAAGAGCCCATGGCAGGGAGGTTGAAACTAAACGATCTTAAGGTCCTTTCCAACTTTAACCATTCTATGATTCTATGATGAGAGACTCTCCTTGTACCTGATCACTTCTGTTATTTTAATCTAAGGAGTGGACCTACTGGAAAATCACACAGCAGTTTCAATCAGTATATGGGTCTGGTGGGAAGTGAGTTACTCTCTGGTGAGGAGGTGCAGGATGTAGGCTTATGGGAGCAAAGAACTGAATTCTAGAAGCTGCTGCTGAGGAGTTACAGAGCAGAAAGGCCGGTTCCCATTGTGAAAATTACCCAGTACTCCTTGGTGCAATATCCTGCTTTTGGTCCTGAAACTTCCGTTTGACCAAAACCTTCTTCCCCGTTGAATCTGTTTCAGATTACACCTTGGAGGAAAGGTCACGTAACAGCTCTGCCAGTTCTGAGAGTAAACAGGGGTGAAATTGAAATCATGTTGCAGAAATTTGCGAGTTTCAGCCCGAAATCTGTATAGCTTCTTACCCCCTCCAAAAAATTAATTAAAAAATTAATAAAAATTACAACGTAACAACCCACGTGAAACGCGGGTATGGACAACCATCTTATCCAAGTCCATTTCAGCCACCGGGATGGGAAAAATACACAGTTCAGAGCACGCTTTGCCTTGTAAAGCTCTCACTACTTTAAGCAGAACCCTGAAATTAGACACAGAAGTATCACTCATATGATAGACACCTCCCTGTAAAGAGACAGCCAACTTGCAAGTCTTTGAAAGGTCCATCAATCAGATGTTTTCAGCAGTTCCTTCAGGATTTCAGCAGCTCAGTTCCTCCAACATTTTCCCGTAAGGGCTAGACTGCCCCATGCCCAGTGCTCAGTCCACGCAGAGCTCGCCTTTCCCCAGTGCCCCTCAGCCTCGCTGGCAGCAACTGGGAATTCAGGGAAGATCACTCCAGCCATATTGACTAAACAATTAAAAGCTTGGTCTAATTATGAGCAGACTACCAATCTCCTAGCCCGGAGGTTCATCACCTCATGGAGGTGACATTTACACAGTAAACAGCATAATAGAGAGGGAACACAAAACTTTGTTCATGTCCCAAAAGGATGCTCTACAGCAAGAGTCAGGTTCAGCATAATTGGGAAGCACCTGACATAATGGGAAGCTCCTGATCTTTTAGGAATCTTTTATGCATGAACTGTATTTTCGTAACACATTTGAATTGGGTGCAGCAGGTGAGGCAAGAACATACACTTAAGGAAAGAGAAACCAAAACACAAAGGGCTACCTGTGAAAATAACCCAATTTTAGCAATAACAGGGATCCCCTGGCATAAATACCATGTATGAAAGCAGCCTGATAATCATGGTGTCGTGGTTTGAGCCCAGCTGGTAACGCGGAACCACGCAGCCGCTCGCTCACTCCCCCCCTTCTTTCTCCCCCCGCTCCCGGAGGGATGGGGAGGAGAATCGGAAGAATGTAACTCCCACAGGTTGAGATAAGAGCAGTCCCATAACTAGGGTATAATACAAAACCACTACTGCTACCACCAATGATAATAACGATTAGTGAAATAACAAGGGGAGAGGATACAATTGCTCACCACCCGCCGACCGATACCGAGCCCAACCCGAGCAGTGATCTGGGCCTTCCGGGTAACTCCCCCCGGTTTATATACTGGGCATGACGTGCTGTGGTATGGAATACCCCTTTGGCCAGTTTGGGTCAGGTGTCCTGTCTCTGCTTCCTCCCGGCTTCCCCTCCTCCCTGGCAAAGCATGAGACTGAGAAAGTCCTTGGTCGGAGTAAACATTACTTAGCAACAACTAAAAACATCAGTGTTATCAGCGTTGCTCCCAGGCTGAAAGTTAAAAACACAGCCCTGCACCAGCTACTAAGAAGGAGAAAAATGACTGCTTCAGCTGAACCCACGACACATGGCAAAAGAGGCTGTGTGTTTAATGTTATACAGCTGGCGCAAAGGCTTCTCCAATGTACTTTATGCAGCCATGCTGATAAAAACATAGAGGTTGTTGAGCAAAAGCTTTACGAAAAAACATCTCTGCCTGGTGTGGAACATGCCAGTGGGAAGGATGTGAAAGAAGCATAGTGTGCACTCAGCTGCTGTTTGAGCTGCCAAGAAAGCATCCCTGTTAGCCAGATACCACCCGGGAAATACAATGAGTAGATTGACTTTCTGGGAACAAGTATCTGACAAAGATGTATGGATCAGAAAACAAAGAACAAAGTCTTTCATTTTGATAGAAATGTGTTAGCCATACTTGCTCAGAGTTGGTCTAAGGATTCGGAATGGACTGGAATGATCCAGTAATTTCAATACAGAGTGCCTGAATAGCCTAATACATTTCAAGATGAATAAGAATCATTGACTCTTTGGCTGTAAGCCAAAAGCTTTAATTTGGTGATGAAGGCATCTGATCTGATGAGGACAAATGAGTTCCATCTAACAATGCTGTTGTTTACTGCATTCGTGCTGGTTTTCCTGTTTCCCATGACTTACTCTTTTGTATTTACTTATTTAAGAATACTCTAACTTCCCTTTCACCCTAAGCATAAAATATGCCTATACAGCACAAAATACAGCATAAATATATACAGCTAATAAATATGCACAGCCGATACAGCATAATGATATTTACAGGAAACTCTCAAACCACAGACATGTACAAATCATACTATACAAGTGCAAAATAATCTGGCAGATATATCTGGCTATTTGAAAGGTAGTTTTAAAGGTGATCAGGTATTGGAACAGGCTTCCCAGGGCAGTCTGGGAATCACCGTCCCTCGGAGTGTTAAAAACAGCGTAAACGAGGCCCTCAGTGACACGGTTTAATGGTGGACTTGGCAGTCCTGGGGTAAAGGTTGGACTTGATGATCTTAAAGGTCTTTTCCAAGCTAGTTGATTCTATGATTCTAAGGTGAGAGGCAGTTCAAACTCTCAACTCCATAACACCGTCTTCGGCCCTGCTACCTCGGCGACAGCGGGGCCCGGGGGCGGCACCCGGCCATGGCTTCCCGGTGTGTGTGTGGAGCTGCGCTCTCCACGCCCGGTCCCGGGTCCCCCACTCCCGGCTGTCGCCCGCCCGCCCGCGCCCCTCCTCCCTTCCTTCCCGCCCGCCTTCCCCCGCCCTCCTGGCGCGGCGCCAGTCCCGCCTCCCCGCTCCTGGCCGGTGTCCCGCTGGCCGCCTCGCAGCCCGGTGTATGTGCGGCAACAACATGTCGGCGCCGCTCCCCGCCATCGTCCCGGCCGCCAGGAAGGCAACGGCTGCTGTGAGTGCGGGATCGGAGCGAGCCGCGGGCAGGCGCCGGGGGCCCCCGCCCCGCTTTGTTGTCCGCTGTGGCCTCAGCCCCGGGCGGGGGGCGCCCGTCCCGCCCGTCGCAGCGGCCCCGCGGCCTGAGGGCGAGGCCGCGGTCAGGCCCGGCCCGGCTGAGGGCGGACGCCTGGTGTGTGTGGGGGGATATGGCGGGGCGGCCTGGGCCGGGCACTGGGACAGGTCTCTCCTGTTATTTTCCTGCCCGAGGTCCCGCTCCTTTCGCGGCTGGAGTCCGCGCTGGGCAGGGGAAGGTCATCGGTGTCGGCGGGGGCCCGCGGCGCCGTGTGCTGGGCACGGGCGGGTGCGCCCGCTGATGACGGCGGAGGGGGGCAGAGCGGGGAAGAGGGGGCTCCGGGTTGGAAGGGAGCTGGGATGGGGGGAGCCGCCGTGGAGGAGAGCTGGGATGGGATGGGTGGAGCAGAGTTTTCTTCTGAGAAAGTCGTATCGAGCTCCAACTGTGTGTGATCGTGTGCGGGCCACTGTGGTACGCGGGTTAGGTGTGGTTATTGTTTAGTTATCTTATACCACTACATTTTGTTGTTTTGTTTTCCCTTTAGGTCATTTTTCTTCATGGATTGGGAGATACCGGGTATGTATTATGATCTGTTACATACTTCATAGTTGTTATAGTTTCAAATATAAGGCTGCATGCTTCAAAGATGTGAGCAGTTAAGAGTTACTTAAGCTTTTTATTTAGCCCTTAACTGAATGGAGGGGCTAACAGCAGATGAAACTTCATGTATGCTGTGTGATGGTGACAGATATTTATGCAGAATTTCCCAGCATGAGTACTCAAAAGCTTTTTCTTCTCTCTTTTCAATTGCTTGCCTAATTTGGTCTGAATGTGATCCCTCTTTTGTTCTTGAGTCAAACTTGGTGGAAAAAGAAGTCTCTAGTTTTCTCACCTTTCACTTTCCTGAGAGTAGGTTCCTGTGCTTGTCTAAATTTAGAGGGTTGTTTGTTTTTTTTCTTTCTCCTGACCTGTGGATTGCTGGTTTGCCAGCAGCTGCAGTTAGTGCATGGTTTCTTCTCCAGCATGTCATACTTGCATTAAAATCCAGCTTACTTTTTATCTAAGCAAACTCCTAAGTAGTTGCCTAATGTCTACAGATTTCTCTATCTGAAATACGGTCTGAAGAGTCCAAAAAACCCCTCCCAAATAAGCTGTGAAATACCCTGCTTTCCTTGTTCCTGTTATTTCCATGTTTGAGTAGAAATGGAAAGAGCAGGGAATTTATGGGGGGCATTCTAGGTGTAGTGTAATGTTTCCATTTGAAGCTTGTGTGTGCCGAGATACTGAATTAACAAGTTAGGAGTGTGTTGAAAACTTTTTTGCTGGAAGACTTTAAAGAAGTTCACACTTCGATACTGAAAATAAGTAGCATGAGTGCTTTGTCTGTTGTTCTTCCTTAAGGGCAAAATTGCATAATACTTTTTTTTTCTTTTTTCTTTTTAAGAACTCTGTTTTTGTTACCTGGAACTGGAATGTTGCCTTTGGGTTGAAACTTGTAATGTTTAAGACTCAAACTTTTTCTGAGGAACAAAAAAAAAAAAAAAAAGTCAGCTGTCAGAACTGAAAATTGTGTAACGTGGACACTTAATGCATTAAATAGAGTCAGCTCCATACACTTGGCAGTATTCTACAAGTGGAGATGTTCGCTCTCGTGTTTGTGCTGACACACCACCTTGTTTGCATTATCTCTCTTCCTTTCTGCTGGTAGGGCACAGCTGAGGCAGCAGTACTGCTTCAGTGTCTTGGCACCAAATGTTCAGCAAGTGATTGCAGAATCTTTTGAGCCTTTGGAATTTGAGTCCTTCCAAATCGGGTCGATGTTGGTTTTGGCAAGGGGAAAAAAACACAGATTTGATTAAATTTGTGTTAAAGATATTTGCTCTATAACATAAATGGTATTTCTTATACAAATGTGGTATTTCCATTTTGGCGACAAAGCTAACACACAGTCTCGAGCTCTGAGCATACTGGAATGTATGCATTAACCAGTTGTAACAGCTCTGTGGAAATACAGTGATTTAGCTGCATTTGTTCCTCTAGCCCACTGCAGATCAGATTAGCTAAAGCTGCCTTCGACATCCTGCCATTTTTTTCCAAAAGAGGCACAGTAGTGACCCAAAACCAGATTGTCTGAAGAGAACTAATTAACAATTTTATCATTTCCCACAGTTTAAAGTGACCTGTTCTACTTCATGTGAATTTTGCTTACTTCAGTTTACCAACTGTATTTTTCTTATTGTGAGAAGTGTCTAACAGAGGTTATGTTCTTTTTCTCTCTTAGCTCCTATATAAATGGCACTTAAAGATTGGTACATACTTGCCAAAATCTGAACAAAAGGTACAACACAGAGGATTGTTCTAAGGAGTCCGCCTAAATGTGTATACAATGTTGCTTTCCAAATTCGTCAAATTAATCTTTATATCTGGCTTAAGAAAGTCCCCAAATTCTTATCTAACTACTTTTTCTCAGTCATATTCTCCCTCCTTTAGATTCTTATTTGGCCTTCTGTGATACTGCAAATATTATGCAAGTAATAGCACACACAATTTGTTAATAGTATATATAAAAGTATTGGTAGTAAGTAGACTGAGATGTACAGCCAGTGTTTCAAATGTCTGTGCTGTCTGTGTGTTTGAAATGTCTTTAACTTTGGGTAGCATACATTAACTTTTTAGGATGATACTAAATTTAAAACTAAACCAAATATGCTTTTATGGCTTGTCTGTTGTTGGTCTCGTTGGTTCAGTTGTGTCACTGATGAATTTGTTAAAGGTGTTCTCTGCTTAGAATCAGCTTTCCAGTATCTAGTTAAGTGGGTTAGTTAGGAATATTGAATAATGAGAAAAATGAGGAAAGACAGGTCCTATTGCGTGTTCTGGAAAGCCAAGTGCAGGCACAGGCAGTGGTTCTGCACAGGTTCAGATTTGGGTCCAGCTTGCTTCACGTCTAGATGACTCCTGGAATGAGTCTTTCAGAGCTGTTTATTTAAATTATGCTTTCCAGTTTCCTGGTTTGTAGGAAGCTTGATAACTCATCAGCTGTGCAGATGTCGTGGTGTTCCGGGCATTCATACAGCATGTGCTTGACATTAAAAAGCTACCTGCCGTTTGGAGTGTTGTTCAGAACTGCTTAAACCTAAGAGCATTCAAGCTGACCCAAAGTTAAGGGATCTGATGGATTAGGTTGGCTCCCTGTTGAGTTAGCTTAGATGTCAGTTCGCTACAATCTCACATCAATAAATGTGGTTCAGAAAAAACAAAGCTGTCTGTGAAGGAAGGTGCTTTAACTCTACAGGAGCAGCAAAGCAGCCTCTGGGCTAGAGCCGCCTGGAAGCGGGATACCTGCGTTCATGTCTTGTGGCACCCAAGTTAATAAAACCAGCCAGAGACAGAGGAGGCTTTGCCTGGAGCCAAAGTGGTATTTCTACAGCTCTGCTGCAATTATGTTAGTCAAAATCAGATAAAGTCTCCCTGGCTGTATACATGCAACAAACAGGCAGAGGCAGAACAAACCCTTTAAGTTTAGTTCTGTATTCATAGCATACTGCAGTTGATGTAAAAATTTTCTGGAACTGTGTTTATATTGATATAATTCAGCATATTTCATACTTCGTCTGTGCTCTTGCACCAACATAGAAATAAGAGCTAAGCCAAAACATAAATGGCATTTAATGTGTTTTCTTGTTAACAGGCATGGATGGTCAGAAGCGCTCGCAGGTATCAAAAGCCCCCATGTAAAATACATTTGCCCACATGCGTAAGTTTGTAACTTCTCTTGTTTTACCTTTTTCTGTAGAGTTCCGTGTTAAGATACTTGCACAAATGAAGTCAAATGGGATTTGGATTTTTTTTATATAAGAAATCACTAATGTTGATGCTAATAAGTATTTTGTTATTTTTAGGAACTGCTGTGTGATTTACTTTAGGGCAAAACTGCATTTTTATTCATATTTTGCTTTTGTTACTATTTCAGACTGAAAATATATTTGGAAAGTTTTATGTGCAAAGATACGGGTTATTTTGACTTTGTTTTCACTGGATTGGGTTGTTTGTTTTTTCCCCCCCTGCCCAAAATTTCTTAAAAGCCTGTTAACAAGGAGTAATTTTCTGTATTCTACTGATGATTAAATATGCTTTGTACTAGGTACATGTACTTAAACTTAGATGGGTGTATAATAGATGAAACTTCCGTTACCTACAGTGAGTTTCAAAGGTTCACAGGATATTCATATTTTTAGTAAATAATGCCATTTGAGCTGTCTTTTTGCAATTTGAGAAGTGAAATACTTCTGAGCAGGATCAAAAGTCAGTAAATAAAGCATTAAGATCTATCCAGTATTTACTTAATGATAGAAAAAATAATTAAGTATAATTTTAATTTATTTTAACACAAAAGTCAGATTGTCTCTTGCTCCAGCAGTCTTGGGAGATGTGGAGCAGGGATGATAGGGAGATAAGTAAGCCATGTTGGTGTGTTACTGATTACTTGGCTGTGATTTATTCATTTATTTTACCACATATCCACGCTATGCTGAGCCTTTCAAAAGAGCTTAGCAATATCTGCTCTTTATCATTTCTTGTCCTTTGTCGTCTTTCAGTCTTTCCCTGCAGAACTTACGGAATCATAGAATCGTTCACTGGTTTGGGTTGGAAGAGACCTTAAAGATCATCCAGTTCCAATACCCCCTGCCTCAGGCAGGGACACCTTCCACTAGACCAGGTTGCTTAAAGCCCCATCCAACCTGGTCTTGAACACTTCCAGGGATGAGGCATCCATAACTTCTTGGGGCAACCTGTGCCAGTGCCTCACCACCCTCATAGTGAAGAATTTCTTCCTAATATCTTATGTTCCTCAGTTTCCATAGATTAAAACTATAGCCAGATTTGATCTGTAGCATGGTCTGTTGGAGTGGTTGTGGTGTGGCTGAAAAGATGCCGTGAAGCAGTGTAAGGGTGGGAATGAGTCCTGCAGTGAAGGCAGGCACTGCTTAAGCAGATTCAGCTGTTGAGATAAGTATGTGTGGCCAGACTTGTATCCGCCCCTATGCTACATTTAGCTTTTTCCTTAGGCTGGCTGATGCTGCTGTGCAAGGTGCCTTCATCTGCTGAACATTTGTGTAGAACTGTGATAAATAACTGTTATTTAGAAATAACTGAATTGTATATATATGAAATATGTATATGATATATATGCAGTCACCCCCCCCCCCCCCCCCCATACATATAAAGCAGCCCATGAATGCTTTGCTTGCTCTCCATAGAGAGTGGCTAATTCAGCCCTGAATGTTAAATGTGTTTGGGCTGGCAGGTTTCGAGAGAGATTTCTTGAAGGGACACTACAAAGTAGCTAATGTTAATTATGGTTTAAAAGAAAGACAGAATTAGGGACATGTAATTTCATGACATAACTGCATCTGCATTATTAAATTCCAGTATATATCTTATGTCGTTTGTGTTCATTCTCATTTCTAGGCCAGTTATGCCAGTTTCTTTGAACATGAACATGGCTATGCCATCATGGTGAGTATTTGTTCAATCATAGACGATTCTAATCAAAAGATATCTAGGGGTTTGAAATCATTGTTCTTAATTAAAAATCATGAACAACCTGAATGGCTGGGTTTAATCACATGTAAGTATAAAAGGCTTTTTGCTTTAGTTCTGTTCTTATTAAAGGGCTCTCATGAGTACACTCTAATTCTCTTTATGTATCTGTGATAATGGTTATTCCTCTGGACTAATCTGTATATCTTAAAATACAAAATGCACTTTATATGTATAGTCTGTAGTCTGTATTGTGTATGAATTCATAGTCGTAGTAGTAGAGATAGAGTAGAAGTATTATTGCTAGTAGTGAGAAATATTTGGTGGGTTAGTTGGACATCTAGAAAATGTTTTTTTAGAACATCCATTCTGAATAGAAAATAAGAAAAGATAATTTCAAGAGTTTTAAGCTAGTCCAATTTTTTTTTCTTCTCAAGTAACTTGTGTTTATTTTTCCTATATTTCTTCAAACTATTTCAGTTTTGTATGTGCAACTGATAAATTGAAATTCCTGCTGATATTTTTGGAGCAAATGTCAAAACTGAGCTGCATAATCTGCAGCGAGTTACAGAAGATATCAAAACTCAGAGAAGCTTTGTTGACTAGATGTAGCCTTTTAGTCACATGCACAGGTTGTCCATTATTTCTTGTAAACCATGGGTGGCTGGTACTAAATAATGTTAGCTAGCATTTTTATGTGGAAATTATCCCAGTTTTGTTATTTGTGTTTTAAGGAAGTGGAACGGATGCTCTAGTGAGTAATGCTCTTGTTGATATTTTTGTAAGGTTTGATATCATTGGACTTTCTCCAGATTCACAGGAAGATGAAGCTGGGATCAAGCAGGCAGCGGAGAATGGTATGCTTAGTAGTGCTTTCTATGTCTTAAAAGTGCTTCTTTGTATTCTTAAAAATGAAGTATCAGTCTGAAACAGATTTTATGAAGACAAAATTATTAGGGAAAATAATATGTATATATTGTATTATTGCTGATCAAAGTTCATCTAAGTGCATTGTTTGGGTTTTTTGTTTGGTTCGTTGGTTTTGTTTTTAAAACCAAATGAGTAAGTTGAGCAATTCACCAGTATAAACACTTCATACTCTCAAATATGAAATGTACATGGGAACCAGTGTACTTTAAAGAGCTTCTGGGTAGCATAGCAGGTTAGAGCTTTACAAGCATCCACTTGTGATGCTGGATGGTTACAAGAGGATACCATCCTCCTGGCAGTGGGGCTTTTGCAAGACTTGCCTGTGTTTCTCTTTGGAAATGGTACAGTGGCACTGGAATTTCTGATCATGCTCAAGATCTTTTGATACTTTTTAACGTATAGCAGACTGTATTTTCCTTTCACTAGCTTTCTGTTGAGATCAGGGAGGTCTCTTTCCTCTTCTAGGCTTTATGTAGAGCAGAGTGTTTTTTAACTACTGACCTTTATTTATGTTGCAGTTAAAGCACTGATAGATCAAGAAGTAAAAAATGGAATTCCTTCTAATCGAATTATTCTGGGAGGCTTTTCTCAGGTAAGGTATAGTTGGAAAGGCCTGTCTTTTTCTAGGAAGTAACCCAGCTTTCCTAACATGGGAAATCTAGACAATGAATTGAAAAAAATTGATGTTATGTGTTTCTAAAATTTTAAGGTGTCAGTTTTCTTTTGCCTTAAGAAATTAATTTTTTTTTAGTTTTATGCAAATAATTACTATTCCCTGGAAAACAAACATGCATGTGGAAAAAGATACTAAAATGAATAGTCTATTTAAAGTCTTAATGTACTTAACATATGTAGCTTTGCTTGAAAATCTTGTTAGTATTTTTAATATAACTTTAATTTGGTAGATATTTGATGGTCTGGATTTATTTGGGAAATTCTTCCCTTCATACTTGAAAGACATCTGTGGTAGGTAGGTTAATAGATTATTTGATCTATAAACCAACTCCCCAGTCTCTGCAAGTAAATTAAAATATTAAAGTAGTGATAATATGGGGGGAGCGGGGACAGGCAGCAAAATAAATGTTGTACAGGAATACTCATTTTAGTGTTAGTTCTAAAGAAGAATAGATTGGAATAGAAAAAGACCTTTAAAGGAGAAACCAGACATCTTGAAACAAGCATTAAAAGGAACATTGCCATCACCATTCTAATACTTCTATCTCTTTATCTTAGGGAGGTGCTTTATCATTGTATACAGCTCTTACAACACACCAGAAATTAGCAGGTGTTGTAGCCCTCAGCTGTTGGCTTCCTCTACGGGCTTCTTTTCCTCAGGTACTTGTTTCTTTCCTAAGCGAATTTGCACTTGGGGAATGGGTATATCTGAAGATTGTATCTTGTTCAGGAATTAGTGGCCATCGTTATCACTGAATATTGACACTTGTTTGATAACTCAAAAGGCCCTGGAGTTCTAGAGTTTGGCAAATACGGAAATGAGGAAATACTCAGTAGCTATGTCTGCTTAAAATTACATTCCTAGGAAACTTAAAAGGATTCAGCAAATTTTCATTGAATATTAATTTTCTGTTTGCCATTTGTTCCATCTTCAAGACACTATCTTATTAGAGACTAGGTATTTAAACAAAGTAACAGTGTTTTTTACTTGTCCAAAAATCATGATATTCTGTTCTGAAATTTTATTTGCAGATTTTTGAACTTAGTGTGTTGTCAGGGACAAAGCTTATTTATGAGGAACTTGCAGACTGTACATTGTGGTTTTGGGTTTTTTTCTTCAGAATTTAACTTATTTGCCATTCCACAGGGCATAGTGCCACGGGGTTATTTTATCTTGAAGTTGTTAGCCATACCTCTACTTATTGTCTCTTTTTTCTCTTCTCCCCTCTAATTCCACCCCTAACAGGGCCCTATCACTGGTGTCAACAAGGATATTGCTGTTCTTCAGTGCCATGGGGACTGTGACCCATTGGTTCCTTTAATGTTTGGTTCTCTCACTGTTGAGAAGCTGAAGAGTATGATAAATCCAGCCAATGTAACCTTCAGGACTTACTCTGGCATGATGCATAGCTCATGTATTGAGGTAATTTTCTTAATATACAATATATTAGCTGGGTATGGTTGATTTCCCCCTCCCCCAAATAGATATGTATTGGGTGGGGGTTTTGGGGGGTTGTTTGTGGAGTGTTGTGTGGGGTTTGGGGTTTGTTTTTGTGTGTGTGGTGGTTTTTAATAACAAGTGCTTGATGCTACTGACTTTTTTTCATGAGTAACTGAATGCCTGGCTGAAAAAGTATCCAAGGCAAAAGTTTGTATGACTAGTGGGAATTTCTTGATAAGATTGTAGTTCAGGGACTAGGCTAGTTAGTCTATAAAATACTCTCTCTTTCCCCCAAAATTTTTATTACTTGCTTAAAAAATAAATAAAACACTGAATTGGAAGGCAGATTCTCACAGCATAAATCCAACTTGGTATTTTGGAGAAAAGAATTCTGTTAGTTCTATGGATGGAGCCATTGAAGGAATAGGGAGGGAGGGAGAGGGGCAGTGTTGATGGTACAGAAGAGGAAGCCTCAGATGCTATATTTATGGTTCTGGCTCAACACGCAGCTGAGCTGATGAAATGGCTTGCTGCTGCCAGAAAGGAGTGGGCTAGTTCCTTCTGCTTATGACCCTGTGGCACTCTCTTCCTTCTTGGACCAGCTCTGGGGCTGATCAGAAATTTCTTTGAACCATTTGAACTTGCTAAATTGGCAAAAACTGCTGGCTTCAGTTTTGGCACCTGTCATGAGTGAAAGCATCAGAACTCACACAAAGCAAATGGCAGGAGCAAGAAACAGAAGAGGAGGCAAGGAACAGACCTGCCATTTGTCAGCAGCAGTAACTTTGTTAATTTGGATTGCTGCATCTTGTGGGAACTGTACCTTTGGACAACCTCTTTGGGATGCACACAGTTGTATTGCATTTAGGCAGTAATATCATAGAGTTGTCATACAAATATATTAATAATGGGCTCTTTCTTACAACATAGTCTTAATAAAAATATTAGTAGTTTTTAATATGGATTGGTTTCCCAATCTAGTTTGCTGTATTGCTTTTCCTTACGGAAAGAAGTATTGTGAGGGTGAAACTGAACAGTTAGGAGGAGGAGCTACTGGGTTTTCACACTGCTGCTAACTTGCAAAAGTTTCAAGTATACACGAAGGTGCAGCCTTAGCTACATTCAAATCCTATCCATGCTCAACCTGGTGCTATTCAGATTACCTGGTGATTCATATGTAGTTTGCCTGCTCAACTTCAGAGAAAAGGAGAGGGTAATAAAGTAGGCTTTGCTCTTTTTCTTGTATTTTAGCCTCCTCTGAGTGCACAGTACTTTGAAGCATTATCAGCCTTGTCTTGCCGTGTACGAAGTGATACAATTGTATCAAGTGCTAATTACTCAATACTTGTAGCCCAGCTGCTCATTATGACTGGAATGTTGAACATGATTTAGTGTGTCTGAATATATATTAGTATGGAACTTGAGCTAATGAATACTTTTATCTTTAAACAGGAGATGATGGATGTAAAACAGTTCATAGACAAACATCTACCTCCCATAGACTGAAATGATACGTGAGAAGCCTTCTATATAAATACACCAGCATCAACTGTGGTAGAGTGTTGATCTTTTCATATGCCTGATAGGAAGCATTACTTCTATACCTGCAGTGTTACTACTGTGTTGCAAATTTATACTTAGGATGAGGATTAAATAATGTATATGTACAAGAAATGGTTATCTTTTTAGTATTAATCATGCACTGGCGGGACTATATGAATGAGGCAGCTAAATAACAATGACAGAATGTAACCTAAATATACTGGTTTAAAACATCTGATTTTTTTTTTTTTTTTATTGCAGGATTAAACTATTTGTACAAGTAATTAAAAACTAAATTTCAGTGAGCAACTTAAATGTGACCAGTTCAGTTACACTTGAGACATTATTTGTTCTTAATACGCACTAAAAACATACTAAAACATTTCCTGCATAAAGTACACAACATGTAACACAGTGGGCATATTATGGTAGAATAAATGCTGCTAAGAACAGAGCTTTAAATGTTAATTGCTACTCCAGATAAAGGAGGGTTGTTCTCCTATAATGGCTAGAAGTCAGCATATTTTAAACACCTCGGTTTTTAACTGTTTCATATTGGTAGATATTGTTTAAATTCTAAAGGGACTCATTCCGTGCCAGACCATCATTTGATGCTTATTGTCTTTTTTTAATTACTGTAAACTGATGTCAAATGCTGACTTGGAACAGAATTCTGAAGAAGTGCATAGAGTCAATTCAAGTTTTGTTTAAAAATTCCTGGGTTTGTACTGAATATCTGTCTTGTGCTTTAGTCTGTGTATTTTTCATTTGTGTAGAAATGTTGATATGTTTCACATGAGTAATTCCAGCTATCTGTCTGCTTTGGAGTAACTAACTGAAAACAATGCAGCTGTATAGTTTTGTCTATTGTTGAAGTCTCACACAGACTTTGACTAATTTGAATTATTTTTTTAATAGAAATATAAGTGCAGTTAGGATGTAACTTAGTTTAAAATTATACCATGTCATACTTTCTTTCATTGCTTGTTGAGACTTGATGTCTTTTCTGAAAAAGAACAAAACATTCTCTTTTCAAATATATCATTCTGCATTTCCCTAGATCATTGCGTACAGCCTAGGAATATGAAGGCCTACTATGGGAAAAAATAAATCTACAAGATACAGAATGTCTCTTTCAGAAGCTTAAAATTCTAGAATGCAGTCGGTTACGGAAATTGATGCACACTGAAGAGCATTTTGCAGTTAAGAGCCATAATTTACTTCTGGAAACAGCTGTTGTTCTGTAGAGCTCAGAGGCTGTCACCACATTAGGAATGTTTAAAAAACACAGTGCAGTTTTTACTATATAATAGGCTGCATAACAGTGTTCTATACTATAATATGTTTACAAGCAAAGAATATTTCTTTTTGGATGCATCTGTTGTGTCAGCACTGTGCTTCGTACCTGCATTTAAGGTATTTTCTCCTCTCCTAGCTTAATCTAGTGGTCTTCTTACAGTGCATATGGATTTACATCCACAGCATCTGCCAATACAAATGCATAGATGGGGAATTATGCCTCTATATCCCTTCTTTTTGCTGCCAGAAATCTGACTTGTTCACCTTGCATGAGTTCTTAGTTTTCAATGCTTTTATTTTTTTCATACGTATTGCACTTCATTTAGAGAAATTAATTTTTCTTGTGTAATCCAGTCTCTCTGGATTATTAAATGTCTCTTAATATTTAAAACTGGAAAGGAGTTTTTTTCTAAATGGTATTGAAACACACTTAGATATTCCATCTGTGTGGTTGAGAGGGCATGTCTGTTAACTTTGAAGTTTAATTAGTTTTTTCCCTTCAGTCACTGTTCTATAGATCTGCCAATTTGTCTTTCAGTTAATTTAGTTCACAGAAGAAACGGTAATATTCTTATTGTAGTTGTGTCAAAGTTCTACTGAGAAAACAATATGTCCTAGCTTGGAGTCATTCCCAAATTGCATTAGCTAATTTTGCAGTCCTGCTGAATTGCAGACTTGGTAAGCAAACCATATGAAATTTCTCCTAGTTTTTAGATTTATCCTCACCCCCCTGTTGTCTAAATAATTCCCTGAATACTGGCATGTGTCCAGCATTCTTGCACAAGCTTCTAATTTTTTTCCTTTATTTTTTGTCCTGTGTTTAAATTGTTTGCAAATGCCGTTCAGCTGTCTTGTTCAACTTCTCATTGTGTGTTCATTTCATATATTCTTTCTTCAGTTAGAATGAGTTTGAAAAAATACTTCTGTTAAAATGAGATCAGCCCTAGCTTTATTCTCTGTTAGCTTTATAACAACTTCTTTACTTCATGAACTGTGTTCATAATTTGTGTTCAGTTTCTGGTACTTGTGTATTTTAATCCAAGTCAGCTTCAGCTGTCGTCTCCATGATGCTTTCAGATGTTTTTCTAGAAATGCTTTATGTGCTACCTTTGTTCAAATATTCAGCCTTCATAACAAGATTTTTTTCATGCTGTTGTTTGCTGCTTGCCTAATCTACAAAGAGCTGTGTTACCAAAGTAAATGTTGTGACTTAGTCTGAGTTTCTGTATTCTAGGAAGAATTCCCCTCAAGTTTTTCATTTTTCCCTTTTTTTTTTTTTTTTTTTTTTTTTCAGGAGTGTATGTGTGTGTTGTAGTTGGGGGTTGTTAGAAAGCCCAGAAGCTAGAGGAAACTTAAACAATGTATCCTGTCTGCTGTATTACAGTGTGTATCTTGAGCTCCTGACTTTTGTAACTTCCCAGCTGGTTAGAAAGCTGTGTACATGATCTTGTAGCTGGACTTCTTCACTACCTGAAGGGATTTGATGCTGGGATTATTGCCATAACTGCATGTATTTTTAGGCTGAATGGTAGCTCGGTCTAGTGTTGGGGTTTTCATAATACTTTATTAAAATGGAGAAGTTGGACTGTCAGTGTTCTAAATGTGAATGTCCTAGCCTCAAAACCTACGACTTGAAACTGTCAAATAATGAAGTTTATTTGTTACAATGTTATACTTTCCCCGAAAGGCGATGTGATGTCTGTCAAACCTTCAAAAGCATGATACGAAAATACTCTGCTTGCAGATCAGTTTGTTTCAATGGGTATCTAACTCCCTAATGCATTTTTGATTCCAAAATGGTACTTAAATTTGACTGCAGTTTTGTGCAGTCAGAAGCCTGGCTTCTTGTTGGAATATGTTGCCCACTTTTTAGTGAACGTGTTATGTATTATATGCCAAATCTTTCAGCCATTCTTGAGGTAAACCTGTGCTGGGGTCTGTACTGTGATGAGTGCTGTATGATTTGGTCTCTTCCTATTTTGTATAATCACAACACAGTAGGTTGGTAAAAATATTGTACACTGTAACTGGTATTGGAACTGTTAATTAAAACATGTTCTCTCTAATGGAGTATACTGCACTTCATTGAAATCCTTAAGATGCATCTTTTATGTAGAAAAGCTATTTGTGTTGAAGGATATGACTGAGAACAAACTGTATGAGATGTTAATGAAGCCATATGTACAAGGCCTGTGTATCTTAAATTTTATAAAGAAATACTGAACACTTACTCTTTGTGTTATGAAGTATAAGCCATTTATATTTAATATAAACCTCTAAGATGTAATTTACTTAGTTTATTTATGATAAGAAATCCTAACTTTGGAAATTATTTCTGTAGTAGGGAAAACTGTAAAATCTTTCCATTTTTATCATTGTGAAATAAATTTCAATCAGCGTTTGGGCAAGTACTAAAGACTTTTTCCATATTTACCTGAAGGAAGTTGAGCTTTCATGTGCTGCAAAAAAGGCAGTTTAGAGGCTTCTTGCGAGTATTTTGGATGGTAATTTATGCATTATGATGTTGTACGAGAGAACGATGGTTTGTAGTTACTGAAATTAAAAGGGTAAAAAAAAAAAATCACATACCAAGTTATATTTTGCTGCCTTGTTGAGAGAATGCTGAGTATGATCTGATTTTTTTCATATTCCGGGTTAATTTTTACTTTTTTTGGTTTTTTTGTTTTTTGTTTTTTTTTTTAATTTGCAGTAATTTGGAAAGTTAGAGGAAATTAAAATATTTTCTAGTAGCCTTACTCTAGGACACTGAAGAGCCAAAATCTTCTCATTGTTTTGCTACATCTTTCTCTGGGGTTTCTGCAGTGTTGGGGAGCCTTTGAAATTATATTCGGTTTGGCATGCATACCAATTCACGTATTTGTTAAAGAAGCAGTTTTCAGGTCAGGCGTTACATGTGCTTTTTAGGTTAATTGTAATAATTAACCTAATTTACAGTTGTAATTGTAAGCTGATCAGTGGTATACATAATGTGCAGCACTCCAGAGAAAACTTGAGATTATCTGGGAAGATAATATCTGGGAAGCCTGAGAGGGAATGGGGTGTACATAGAATCACAGAATGGTTTGGGTTGAAAGGGACCTTAAAGCTCATCCAGTTCCAACCCCCTGCCATGGGCAGGGACACCTTCCACTAGACCAGGTTGCTCAAAGCCCCGTCCAGCCCAGCCTTGGACACTACCAGGCATGGGGCAGCCACAGCTTCTCTGGGCACCCTGTGCCAGTGCCTCACCGCCCTCATAGTGAAGAATTTCTTCCTAATATCTAATTTAAATCTACCCCCTTTCTGTTTAAAGCCATTCCCTCTTGCCCTATCACTAGAGGCCTTTGTAAAACGTCCCTCTCTAGCTTTCATATAGTAAAGGTAGACTTCCTCCCTAGAGCACCTTAGAGCAACTAAAAGGCTGCTTGTCTCCATAGACTGATGTCTCAAAGTCAGCGTGGAGTACAGTTAGGCAGTTCACGAGTGTATGGAAATGCACAATAGATGCAGTGCTGTATGTGAATGTTTGTGGCAACTTAAGAGTGTAAGAATAGCTAGTAAGAATAAAGATGTACTGTACAGAGTAACTTGTCAGTTTATATTTTATCGAAAACCTTTTGAGTAATGTTCAATTTCTATTTACTTTCAGCCCTGGTGTCCCTGAAGAGATAATTGTGAGGAGAAAAATTGTCTAGAATTAGCATAACAAACAAATTACAATGTTCTATTGTACTAAACTTTATCCAATATAGTATGAGACCACTGGTGTAAATGAAGGTGACTTTCAAGAAGTTTTCAGTATGACTGTTGGCTAACTTGGAAATAGGATTCTTTGAAGAATAATAGCTGTAGGGAAAAATAAAATCTGTTCTTTCTTCTCTCCCTTCCCCCATATCCCCCCCGCCTTCATTGCTTGCCACTCTCATGTTACCACCATTTGCCTTTGGGATAACAGGTTTTATTAATTCGCTTTGAGTGAAACAAATGCCTTTGATGTAGCTGATTAAAGCTGATTTAAATGAAGTACTTGTATAATTTAATGGACATCCACAAAGCGAATCAGTAGATAATGGCTGTCTCTTAGTTCCAATTACTACAAAAGAGCAACCCATTGCTTCTTTTTTTCTCTGCAAAACTTTTGAAACGTCAAATTTCTAGGCAGTTAGCTGAGGTGTAGTGAATCTTCCTTCAGGCATCTAAGTAGGAGGTGTAGCTTCTCCATGTGGAGAAGGTAGACTGCCCTCAGGATCATTGAAGGTTCTTTTTTAAAAAGGGTACTTGTTTGCATTAAGAGATGGAGCAGATGGAGTCTGAAAGTTGGAGTCTGAATGTTCCCTGGCTGTGAACATGAGCAAACCCTTACAGTAGCTTCTGCTTGAAATCATTTGCTATCTATGTTGTAGCATTTAAAATTATCAGGGGGGGAGGGGGCGGAATCTTTAAAAGGTTTAATATTTTCAGTATATGTACAAACAGAAAGTGGAGGTTGCCCCACAACAGTCTAATAACATGACCTTAAAAACCAAAACATTTTCTTTCATATTCTGTATTTATTTGCATCCAGTTACTGCTACTAAGTTGAAAAAAGTGAAGACATTTTGAATGTGAACTTAATAACATAGTGCAAACACCAGAATTTGAAAATGATACTTGGTCTAACTTCAGACCATACCATTATTATCTAGCGCTACCTTGAGAAAATGAGTATGTATATAAAAAACCAGCCCCTCTGTTGAATATCCATAGAAACGACTAATCAAGACGCTTGTTACTGGTTCAGAATTTTTTGAGGGAAATCTTGCCATTACAAGGAATTGGAGCTTCAGTTTGCTACAGCTCCACTCGTGTGTCTGTGGTTGGGCTGATCTCTTCTTCCCTGGCAAAGGTTGGGGATCAGTTGGTTGATTCAGACTTTTGAAATTCTGTTTTGGTAGGCCTATGTCACTGATACACTGAGGGCTCAAGTAAAGAGGAGAGTTATAATGGGTATAACACATGGTTACATAAAACCTTTGGGAATGCTGTTGAATGTTGTGTTAACACTTGATTAGAGGAGCTTTTCCCATACAGAATGTTAGTCCTGAAAATAGAGCATTAAAGTGCCTTCATAGGAGTTCAGAGATGCTTCGCTACGCATTTTGTGTGTGCTACTGTTTGCACTCCTCCATCTAGCCCCCTTTACCTCCCCAAAAAAATTCTCAAGATGCTGTCTCATATCAAATGAGATTAGTAAGAACTACAACGTTTTGTATGTGCACCTCTTAAGAGAGCTACCTCTACCTATTAAGTCTTGGTTATCGTAGAAGATCCTGTGGTGCAGCAAACTATGTGCTCTAGTGAGTTAGATGCAGGCTCTTTGCAGCAGCAGGTGTATAATACCTTTTGGAAAATGTTGCAAAAGAATAGTGAGAATATGCTTTAACAGGTAAATGCAGTGCAACAGCGTGTTATTTATTCTTTCCAATGGGTTTATTTAGGAGAAAGAAGCTAAAAAAAGAAAAGGTTGCCTAGTTTTAACTTTCGCTTGGTCTTTCATCCTTCTGTTGTTCTTTGGACTTGCAGCAGCATGCTATAGGAGAGATTGATGCTGTACAAAGCTGCTTGGTTTAGAACCAGTTAAAAGGGAACAGTCATGGAGAGTGCTGTGTATTTCTTTGCAGTAAAGAATTGCTGCCCTGAGGATGATAGAGCAGCTAATATGAAGAATCTGGTTAGTACTGGTTCAGTTAATTGAGTATTGTTCTGATATTGTAGCATAGAGTACAAATAATGTGAGCTGTGATTTGTTTTCTTTTAATACGTCCGTTTGCAAAAAGGTATGCATTACCATCTGCTTAGTCTCTGATTCCTCCACTGAAATACTTCCCTGATGCCACTTCTATTGGTTTAGATGCTCAGTGTGACGTGCTTTCCTCTTACAGTCCTGCTCAGGCCTTTTAAAGCGCTATATAGCAATTAATTTACAGTTACAATTTCCTTATCTGATACATTTTGGATGTTAATAGATTTCATCCTTATTTTTTAACACTTTGCATGCATTTCCAATGAAGAAGGTGTTGAATTGTATTTTTTAAGAAATGAATACTGTAAGACTTCATTCTAGAACTTAAATATGTTCAAACTAGCCATACTGAGTTGAGATTCCTAGATTTCCAATAGCATTATAACTGACCTAACTTGCACCCACTGTAGAACACGTACAAGCTTGTTTACCATCTAGTGTAGTGGTAGCTTACAGCTGCTAACTCACTGTGTACTGCCTTTATAACTGATGTGGTTGTAGGAGAAATGATGATAAATTTCATTTGAGGTTAACATCTGATTTAACCTCAGTTGATTATTACAGGTGCTGGGTTACTGCATCTAGTCAAAATGGAATTAAACCTGGACTGGTGCGATCCCTTAAATGTTGTAGCGAGTGCTGCTGTTTTGTTTTTTTTTCTCTCCAAAATCTGTTGCTGAAAGAACAGTCATTCTTTTCCTTAAGAATTCATTCCTTTGCTGTTTTTTTTATCCCCTTGGGCAGAACAGCCAAAATTTCTGAATGCTTGTCCAGTTCATGGCCCAGATTTAACCTGTGCCAAGATCCTGTCTAGGTCCCAAATACTTTTAGTTGCCTCTGATCTGCCTCTGTATGTGCAGCCCTGTCATCTGGCAGGCACTGTGACCACTGTGTGCATTCACCATGATGTAGAAGTGCCTGAAACTCATGTGTTTCTTTAGGGCTTCAAAACACGAGACAGTCTTGCTGTGAAGAGTACAGTGGCAGTGGCAGTTTGTGCTGTAATCGCTTCCTTAAGTGTTGTTTCAAGGAAAAGGCCTATCTTGCCTCTTCTCCAAAACAATACATATTTTACAGTTCTCAGTTTACTAACTCGGCCATGCACAGCATTTGGCTGCTTACTAATAATAGAGCCGCATGTGTAAGCACCCTCCCGGATCTTAGTAGGGGATAATCTTTTTGTAACCTTCAGCTATGTTTGCATTTTTCTTGAAGTAAATGCAAGTTTTACAGTGAAAAAAAAAGTGGTTTAACGATGCTGCTGCTTTCAACATCAAACACCTGTGACTCGATGATCAGAATTGCCACTGTGGTACACCACATAAATGTGAGGAACTTTGTAAATATGATACTGGAACGTAATGTCCCACAGGAACGTGCATAAGGTTCAGGTTAGTATTGGGGCTTAGAAGCACTGTAGCATGCTACAGTGTGACACCTGGGCCATGCAAAAACTTATCTCCAACTCTGTTGTACTGACTCTACTAAGACTGCAATGTGAAATTCTCGCTCCATCTTATAAAAAAGTAACTATTTAGGGAAAGACTTTTAAGAAAAGCTTTTCCCGCTACAGGGAAGAGGGGATTTCCCATCCACTTGAACCTGACACTACCAGGTGTTCGCTGTGATTCTGACCTGAAATGGAGCTCGGACACAGGGAGCGGGTTCCTGGCGCGCATTTTGGGCGTTAGGCGGGCCAAGACCGGCGTTACCCGCGTTGCTGCGGGCTGGCAGAGGGTGGGATGCGGTGGCGGGGAGGTCGGAGCATCGTTTAATTGCACTTCTGTTGGGTTTGGGGCGTTTTGGGGGGCGAGACTCGAACGCGCCTTACCCCTCCCTCGCGGCGCTCTCGGCCTTCCGCAGCGCTGCCTGGCTCCTGCGGCCGGCGCTCGACGCGCGCTGCCTGGCGCCGCCGCTCGGGCTGCTGGGTCGGGTCGGGGCGCTGCGCCGCGGCCTGGCTCCGCTGCTGCCCGCTCAGCTCGGCGGCGGTCCTGGCCGCGCCTCGAGGGACGGGACGTGAGGGGGCTCTGCTCCGCTCCCCTCGCTTCACCTTCCACCTGCCGCGCCGGGCCCCGCTCGGACCGCCGCAGCCATGACCACGGAGGACGAGATCATCCGCATCGCCAAGAAGATGGACAAGATGGTGCAGAAGAAGAACGCGGTGAGCAGGGACGGGAGGCGGCTCGGCGGCGCGGAGCCACCGCGGGCCCCGGTGCAGCCCCGGCCATCCCCGCGCTCCCTCCTTTCAGCGGGCCCGGGGCCCACCGCCCGCCGCGGGGTCCTTCGCTCTGTCAGCCGGGCCTCCTCCCCGGCGGGTTGTCCCGGCCGCCCTCGGCGGCGCTCGAGGAGCGGTGTCTCCTCCCGCTCCAGCGCGGCATCGCGCCCCGCGCCTCCGGCCGACGGGAGGCTCCTGCCCGGGCACCGGCTGGCGCGCTCTGAGCGCTCTAAACGGCGCTTCCCTCCGCCACCCATTCATTAAAATCGCAGTAGTGCTGAGGCGCTGGCACAGGTTGCCCTGAGCAGCTGTAGCTGCTCCATCCCTGGTAGTGTTCAAGGCGAGGTTGGACGGGGCTTTGAGCAGCCTGGTCTAGTGGAAGGTGTCCCTGCCCATGGCAGGGGGTTGGAACTAGATGGTCTTCAAGGTCCCTTCCAACCCAAACAATGCTGTGCTTCTGTGATAATATCGGCTTTGCTTGAGAGCAGGACGAGAAGTGATGGGGGAGCCCGGCCGACTACAGGAGAGTGCCTGCGAACGGGTTTCTTTTAGATGGGTTGATTTTGCTTTCAAGCATGAAAGCTGGAGCTTTATGTGGGGTGTGCACTCAGATATGAATGAAGAACTCTAATGCTGCTTCGGCAGGTGGCCAGAATTGTGTTGGCAAACTTCTAGAGCGGGTGGGAGATGTGAGCCTTTTTGTTTTTCACTTTAATTGTGCTTATTAATTCAGGGCATAACTTCAGCTTCACAATGGAGGTAGACTATAGTTAGGTAGAATTCAGTTAGCTTACTTCAAGTGGTATTCTTATGCCCTTGATATAGAACTTATTTAGATAACATTACAATGTTTATGTTATTCCTACAAAAGCATTGAAATATGTAAAATCAAAGTGTGGAGCAACAGCCAAATACCTGATTATGGTTACACATAAAATAGCATACAAGTAAATTGCAAAGTCTGCAATTTTACTGCTTCTTTATCAGCTGGGCACATAGTTGTTCTCTTGTAATTTGTGTATCTATCATTGCTGCTCTTCCTGCAAGCTACTGTTTTAATACATAAAGTTAAGGAGTTTTTGGGGGTTTTTTTTTGGTTTGGTTTTTTTTTTTTGTATGTATTATAATAGTACATTAAATGCTCAGTATTAACTCGGTGTTGTGAGTTTCCATTTATAGAAGGTTTTTTTTCTGTTTAAGATAATGGAAATTATAAATAAAATTTTTTAATAAGGTTTGCATGTTTATAGAAATACTAATTGTATTAAACCAATGAAATTTGTTTCATTCAGAATCCAAGCAAATTAATCGCAACGGCACACAGGCCATGCTTTGCTTTGTTTCTAAATCCTTGATGTTCTGTCATATTTAGTTTGGTTTAGTTTTGATGCCTTTGAACTCTCTAATCATGCAGTGTGGAGGCAGGAGCTTTATCTAGTGGAAAGAAGTTTTTATGACCAACATTTATTAATTTGATTTATTTTTGTTCCTTTTAGTCCTTTCCCTCTTTCTTTTTATTTCTATTCTCCGGGCATTTCAGCACAAAAGAATTCAGCACCTCACTTTCCTGACTCTAAAATTGAAGTAGTGGCTCTTTCCTATGAGGTGTTGAAAGAGCAGAAACGTACTGACTGAAATCTTTAAATACTACAGAAATGAGAATGATAAAGTGTGGTCAGTTCAGTTTTATTTGGAAGACTTCTGACAATAGAAAGAAAATGGCAATTCCCAGGTAATATGTGAGTGATTGTTGGCACCGGAGAGCAGTGTTGCTTTGATACCAGAGATGTTCCTGGTGACCACAGTGTATTTCTCTATGATCTGGGAGGTTTAGAAGTTTGGATGTAATTCCTAGCAGCAGCTGGGGACATGTATTCTCATTGTAGCATGTGTAACCTAATGAACTTTCAAAGCCTTAGGGAGCGGTGCAGTGTCTTCTCTGGGGTCAGGGTAGGTCTGATGTACCAGACACAGCAGGCACAGCTGGGCCGGGCTGTACCTGGCTGGAGCCAGCACTTGTGTCTTCATCTTCACCCCTGTCGCAGGAGCAAGAGCATGGGCAGCAGCAGAAGCAGTTGTGATTCTGTACTTTGTTGGGACAGAGCTCATTCGTTCCAGCTCGTTACCGCACACAAGAGGCTCTGTTGTTAGTTTGGTGCTGTATCAAAAACCTTCTGAGGCTGAGGGCTTGAGCTGTCTCTGTGGCCAGTAGTGGAGATCTGACATTTTATCCAAAGCACATATATGCACGGTGATAAAAACCCTTAGTTGTAGATAGGAGAGAAACTACAGCAGTATTTAACCCAGGAGATGTCTCAGTGTTCTTCTTACTAGCCTTTGTCATTTAGAAGGTATTTCTTCTTTAATCGCACAATGTGATTTCCTACCTAATCCTGCCCTCCAGTTACAATTTTAACTTCAGCAAAATTAGGATATTTTCTATGAAGATGTACTTCATTGACTCACAAAGATGAAGCTGAATGAGCTTAAATAAGTACCTGCTAGATAATGATGTTCCTGACAACCTCTTATATTCCTTTCTCCATTTTTACCCAACAAGAACAGGTATTTGGTGTATATTTTTGAGAATGATTTGATGAAACCCATCAATTGAAAAAAAAGGATTTAATTGTAGCTGTGCAGATTTCATAACTATTTTAGTGAAGTGATATAGTCAGTTGTTTTGAAGGACAAAATAATAATGAAATGTTGTGTTTAGTACAGTGTGAGATAAATATTTCTGCTGATACTTTCAAATACTTTGAAATAGATACTCCTCCTCCTTCAGAATAACTGTGTTTGGATTAAAACACATGTAGTGCCTTCCTTATAGCTTTTGTTGTATGTAAATACGCGTTTCTTTCATTAAGCTGCTATAATCTTTCTTACTTTCAATAAGAGTTCGATTTAAAAAAACAGGAGCAGTTGAGTAAGTTTAGAGAAGAAAATGTAAAATTGTCCATGTTATTAAATGTTTGCTTCCTTAAGTAGAACAGAATTATAACTGGATGGCTCTGCTGTCTTGAGAAACATACTCCATTAGCTTTAAAATGTGAATATGGAACATCATTCTGGTGGTGTGATCTGATCAACTGTGGGAAGCTGAGAGGAGTCATCTACTAAATCTGTATAAAGCTGACTTCCATTAATTCAAGTAACAGGCTAAACTGGAAGCCAACTGTCCTAGTGGAATGGGGCATTGCCTTTCATTTACTATAAAAATATAAAAATGCTTTTAAAAGAAGATTTATAATAATGTTCTTTTGTTGGTTTTTTTTTTTTTTTAACAGAGAAGTCTTGCACTAGAAAAATAGGAATTGCAAAGTTTTACTGTGCAGTTTCCACTCTGGTTTTGCGAAAAGGAAGACATTTGACTTTACGCCAAGAAAAGTGGTTATGAAAAACTGTCTAGTTGCCGTGAGTTTAAACTCAAATTAAATTTCATTTTAAAGCACCTAATTCTTGGTACACTTAGTATAATTGATTAGAATGAAAACTTAGAAAACATTAGCGCATTGGAAATTTTGGTAATTTGGCACAGAGAACAGTATGAAATGTAGGTAACATCTGTGTAGAGAATACCTGAGTAGGTTTTTTTACTTGTTGCCTGGTATGTTAACCTCCCATGTATCAAGTTACTAGTTTTGGAAAATGTTTAGACTGGGAATAATAAACTTGTTTTGACACGTACGATCGGAAAGGGATTTTAGAGGTGAAGAAATTCTGACTAGACTATTTCTAAGATGAGGTGAAGAGAGTGCTACTTTGCATTACAGTATCACTGTTATGCTGAAATTGCAGACTACAGTAACCTGGGTTTATTTTGAAATCACATACTGTTCCCAGTTTGCTAATAACTGGTTCGGAGGTAAGTGTTGTTGGACTGTGCTTTTGAAAATGGCATGTTGACTTTTGTCATTCATTTTGTTTCAGCTAAGAAAGTTTTCTTGAATTTGACTTTGTTTCGTAGCAGTGAAGATAATTAACTTGCTTTACTTGGATCTGTGTTTGTACAGAAGAAGCCACACTTATGGCTGTTCAGAGAAGGAAATGATTTAATATGCCAACTCAGTTTAGCTCCTGAAAACAGCATAACATTGCCCAGTCTTGGATCATTGCTGCTGAAAAAGTTTTGTATATCATGAATAGCAGTTAAATAAGACTTCTTTATGATGGCAATATAGTCACACTTTAGTTCTGTAAGTGAATTTCGTTTGTGTAAGGTGGGACATAGTGAAATGTTTGGTTTTAGAGGCTTCTTTGCTATCAGATATGTTTAAAAAAACAGTGGTTGTAGCAGACATTTGAAAATATGCAAAGCTGTGCCTGTTGTATGTGGCACAGAAGTTCCACTTTCATCTTTCTCAGCTTCTCGGTGGTTATTTTATGTGCTATCTTTAGTGGTTAAATTGTAAGACCTGCAGATGCAGCAGATTACAAGCATTTCCTTGCAACAGGTGTCATATTAGAAGTTGAGCAGGGAGAATTTAAAAATAAAGGCAAGGAAAATGCATATTAAAGTAACCAAAAACAGGATGTGTTGAGAGAGAGGTAAGGAAAGAGGAATCAAATTCCGAAGATCTGCAAGATGGAAATTTTGTGGGGTTTATTTCCAAACCTCATGAATTAAAAAAACAAAAAAAGAGGGAAGGTGGCTTAGCCTGAGTGGCTTCTTGTATGCAAAATGTGCACACTAAGATGTGGATGGTGCAGAGCTTTGCTTAAGCAGAGGCTGCAAATCATCAGGGATGGTTAGAGGTTAAAGTGAATTATGGAGCTCACATTTACGAAAACTTCGTTTTTAAGTAAGGCCAACATTGCCAGGGAATGAATTGTTAGACAGGGTAGCTGTGTATAGAGTTTATTAATACCTGACGGTTCAGTCTGTGAAATTGTCATCTATCTAGAAAGTTGCTGCTTAAACAGTGTTAATTTTTACCTTTCCTTATGGTCCTAGCATTGGAAAAGGAAAAAAAAACCCCAACAGCTGGATAATAAACAAGGGGATTAGCTCAGATGTTACAGCACATCAGGATGGGCTCTGGCTTCTACTTTGCAACATGCTGATGCTTGGCCAGTATGGTATAAGCTGAAGAGTGTTTTCTGCTCTCATCTATGCAGCCTAATCTATATTTCATTGAATTGATATTCAAATTTAATAGTTGAAAATAAGACTTGAAAGACAAGTCTTGCTCAGCTCTTTTTATTTTGGCATTTATTGGTAGGCATACCCGCAAAGTTGTCTTTTTCTCTGGGGGAAACTACAGCTGTGTCTAGGAAAATAGTGTAATCTGATCATGGTTTTTAAACCAGTAAACTTCTCTGGCTTTACCACACCACTGCAAGAGTGTTTGCTGTATATGGTTTCTATATATAGTTATATGTACATATACATATGCATTATTGATGCACTATGCAGAGCTTCTCAACTCCAAATTCCTGTGCTAAAACAGGTGAGATTGTTCTGAACTGAAAATTGCTGCTGTTGTCTGGCTTGTTTTCTGATGCTGTTAAGTAAAGTACCCTTGAGGCTGTTTTCCTGAGGATGTGTTGGTTAAGTGGTAATTGACAATGCATTTCAATTATATGGGATAAAGCTTCTCTAGTCTTTGAGTGAATACTTTGATTTCTGAGTTAAGGCCTGTTAATGCGAAGAGTTTGTGAAGCAGAACATTCCTTGGCCTAGAGTAGTTCTGTGGATAATTTGGAAACTGGTGGTTTGAATCCAATCTGTGACCTTGAAAGCAGATAAGAAAGAGTATGTTGTTGTTATGTTATGTTTAAAGTAGCTGATTGCTACTGAATTTGACTTTTTTTTTTTTTCTTCTTTTTTTTGCAGGCTGGAGCTCTTGATTTACTGAAGGAGCTTAAGAATATTCCCATGACCCTTGAGTTGTTGCAGGTATGATTTTTCTTACTGTTTTGTTGCAGATATTAACTCTGTGATGACGGTGAAGCCAGCAAATTTTGAAGAAGGTTGCACTGTTAAAGTAGATTTCTATGTTGAAACTCCTTGGAAGAATGTGTGTTATTATAGTATATTACACTTAATATATATTATATATTATGTATTATATATTATGTATTATGTATTCTATGTCCTATATTATATATTGTGTGTGTATATACACACATTGAGAAAAGCACTGCTAGATGATGTGGTAGTTTCATTATTCCTGTCTGATATGAGAAGTGACGTATTTTCCTGTAAGATGACTGTTGCTTCAGTCTGAGCTGTCAAGGTCCTGAACAGTTTACAGGTGTGTGGAAGGGGAAGGTGCACATCAGTAGCCTGGACTTGTGTCCTTCTTGCCTTATTTTTGTCACAGAAAGCTGAAATGGTTACAGACAATAAAATGACTGTGTCATATCTAACGAGCTTTATGTAAGCAAGCCGATCCTTGCTTAGCTAGGCAGGGAGCCAGTAGCCTTCCTCACACGTGACTTATCCGATGGTCAGAGTTGAAAATCTGTTTAGCAGCCACACAGTATTAAAGGCATCGTGTCCCTGGTGCTAATTGTGGGTAATGCACAGCTAAACAGTGAGTGAGACAGACAGGTCTTTGGTTTAACAAACAGGTTTTACTGGAAATTGTGTACGTGTATGCAGAACTAGGGTGTAATCTACAGTCCTTGTTAATGACTTCTTGCCAGCTCATGGGACCTGGGAAACCTGGAGATGGTTATTCTTCATGGCTTAATTTGGTTCTGCTTTGGTACAGGAGCTCACCAATTCTCTGTCCTCATACTCTCTCGCAATTTACAAGTTGCTAACACCTCTTCTGCCTCAGCGGTTATTTCACCAGATATGTTCCTTACATTTTTTCATTTGCTCTGGTTTAGAGAAGACAAGCTGCCACCATGCGCTTTCGTTTGGATTTAGTCATAGGTCACATATGCTAACTATTGGTCATACCAACTGAAGGCTACTTAGCCTACAGCTTGAATGCTTCAGGGGTGAAAACAGGTGTTTTGTACTGTCTCTGAGCCTCTTTACTCAGCAAGCAGATGAAAGGTGCTCTAGAATTTGAAATGGGGAAGAATGATCTGTTAAAAATGCATTTTGGACAGGCTGAGAAAGGTTTTCATATAGCTGCACACTTATAAAATGTCACAGAGATAAAGCAATTCAGCAGGTTACACTGGGCTAGGCAAAAATACAGGAGTTTTCCACTTAAAAAGGCTATTACAAGAACAGCTCTGCAGGCTGGAAGACTGAGGAAATTTCAAATGCTGACAGCTGATTTGTCATTAAAGCACTGTAATTTTGAGAATATAACACTGATCTTTTGCAGTTACCTGTGTCAGTTCGCAGGCAAATAAATTGGTGGATCATTCCTTCCCCTGTCTTTAGGCAAGGCCAGGTCAAGTGCTCTATAAAAGTAAACAAATTAACTATGTTTATGTACTGCCTTTTTAGTAAACTGTTAGACAGTTACCATAATCTGTTTCTCTTGTGTGATCAGAAGAACAAAACAATTTATCCAATTAATTTTGAGTTTTACTTGAGTTTTTGAGTTTTATTTAGGTAGGTCAGTCTGTAAGTTGGTGTCTTGATGAGAGTAGGCTGTGGTTGTGCATAGTTATCAAGGGAGGGTTGGGTTTTTTTTAGAAACTTGAATGAGAAAAATGTTTGGTGAGTATTTTATGAAGTTTCAAGCATATGTTATTCTTTATTGTCTAAACATTATGTTGAGAGCATGTACTTAAAATATCACGAGAGTTGGACATACTGTTAGTCTGAGTCCATCCCAAAACACTTTAGTTATAGGTAACTGTTTTCTTTAACCCAAAATACGTAGAATCATAGAATAGTTAGGGTTGGAAAGGACCTTACGATCGTCTAGTTCCAACCCTGCGCCATAGGCAGGGACACCTCGCACTAAACTATGTCGCCCAAGGCTCTGTCCAGCCTGGCCTTGGACACCGCCAGGGGTGGAGCATACACATTTGATGTGTTTCCTTTGCTGAAATAGCTACTGAATATTTCAGTACATTTCTGGTCATGTAGTGCATCCGTGGTGCCCCAAGGAAGTGTTGTGTGGGTTGTAAGGAGTAATTTACAGGAACAAATAATTTCCATTCTTAGCAAGTCACAAAGCTTCAAATTTTCCTTTAAAGGAGAAGGAAATTTAGGATGAACCACTGCAAAAGTAAATAGAAAATTTATAGTTAGTGAGTCCTATAAATGGTAAATGCTACAAACCACAGCATTTAAGAACAATTAAAAAATTGTAGTCATTAATCAAAATGTGAAATGATAATAAAATCCTTATTTGTATTGTTAAATGCTTTTCTCCTCTCATGAAACTAAAAGCGTGGAAATGTTTTCCTTGTTAGGTTAACACGTTAGTCAGAAGTCTTCCAATATGAAACTTTTGTTGCTTTTGAGCTAAATTTGTATCCTCATCTTCCGAGGCTTAAAGATAGTGGATTGTAAATGAATCTCCTTTTCACTCTATAGGTGGCAGTAGTGCCAAAGGTTTAAGGCCTGTCACTGTCTTTAACCTAGCCTAACCTATCTTTAACTAGCCTACCTTTTCAGAGAGGTAGGCTAGTCTTAACTGGTTCTATCTAAAAGCAAAACCCTCTGCACTTAAGATTTTAAAGAATCTCAGTGTCACCAAAATTATTAGGAACCGAAAATATGGTTGCTCCCAACTGGCATTACCGCTTCTACTGCAGCCACTAAACAGGAATTCTAAGAGTCACTGAAGCAGTTGGTAAGCTTCTGATTATGCCAAAACATAAATACAGTCACTGCTTGACAGAAAAATAAGGCTTTAAGGCTAGAATTCCTGCTAGAAAATTTATATAATGTAAAGATGTAGGTATGATTTTCGCATTGTTAGATGTTTTGTATGTTGTACTTAGTTTAGGTAAATAGTTCTGCAGTGTTGTTTTTAAATGGTTTGGGAGCGAAAATCATCTTAGTGACTCCTCTTCCTGCCCTCCCCTCCCCCCAGCTTCTGTGATGGAGACAAATGGTAATAGTATTGTATTTCTTTTTAAAATGTCCATGTTGTTAAAATACATTTGGTGAAGGCTGACACCACTTCATCCTGATATTCTTAAAACCAAACCAAAACAAGGACAAAACAACCAAACACCACCCCCACCAGCACAAAACCAGGAAAAAATATTCTTTAAAAAATATAAGTAAAAGTACAACTTTATATATGTTTGCTTGTTACATTGTCTTCATGTCACCTTTCATAGTGTATATTTTTATTTCTGTTGCAGTCTACCAGAATTGGAATGTCAGTGAATGCAATACGCAAGCAAAGCACGGATGAAGAAGTTACATCTTTAGCAAAATCTCTGATCAAGTCTTGGAAGAAACTGTTAGGTATGGTGACACAAACGTTTTTCTCTCTGTTCTTGCATGTTTTAACTGTATGCAGTCTCAGTGCAAATCCTTGACACTGCCTTTATTTAGCTATATTTGTGCTCGTGTGTAAGTGTTGAAACTTTCCACACCGAGGTAGCTGGTTTTTACTCTTTGACTATCACCAGTTCAGTACTCTGAAAGAACATTCACAGAAAAAGTTAATATATTTTTATTGGGGCTGGCGAGCAGTAGGAAGCCAGTTTCTGTGACATGACTCATTTCTGAAGTCTCGTTGCTTGCTGTTGAGCTAGAGTGACTGTATTGCAGTACTAAGCACTAACGAACCTCTTCTGGGCTATTTCCTTTGTCAAATATAACAGGCACTCTGAAAAGCTTGTGCAAAATTTCATATGAGAGTGTGGTGGCTTTGAAGTTTGTTTATAAAGTGATGTGTGAAGAGGAAAAAAAACCGAAAAAAAAAAGATGTTAAAAGTCTGTTAGAACTTGCAGGTAGTGAGAAATAGATCTTCACTTTCTAAAACCTCCATAGTTCTAAACAACTTACTAATTAGTGAGTTAATACTTCTTGTTTCATTTTCCTTAAGGCAATGATGCAGTTAATGAGAACTTTCTGTTAGGAGGGGTTTATTCAAGATTATTTTGTAGTACTTAATGTGTTTAAAAACACTCAAATCTCAAACTGGGTCCAGCTGTTTTTGTTCACACGCTATGCTGTACTCTGTTTCGTTTCTTAGTATCTAATTTTAGGAAAACTAACGTTTAGGAAGGTTAAAGTTTGAAACAGGTAACAGTTTATGTAATGCTGATGGAAATATTTGGCATTCTGTCTAAATACCTGGAAGTGTTAGAGTTCCCTGCCATTTGAGGTCAGCCTCATTTTCATCAATGGTGAAGTATTTTATCAGGTACTTTATTACTCTCTTGTAAATGGTTTAGAAATGACTTTGTATCCATCTGACAGTATATGTATGTAGAAACGGAATTTGTCACTGCTATCATAGAATAGGGTTGAAAGGACCTTAAGATTATCTAGTTCCAACCCCCTTGCCATGAACAGGCACACTAGCTTCACACTAGACCAGGTTGCTTAAAGCCCCATCCAACCTGGTCTTGAACACGGCCACGGATGGGGCAGCCACAGCTTCTCTGGGCAACCTGTTCCAGTGCCTCACCACCCTCACAGTAAAGAACTTCTTCCTTATATCTAACCTAAACTTCCCCTGTCTGAGTTTGAACCCATTACCTCTTGTCCTATCACTACAACTACTACAATCCTATCAACTTCTACATTCTAGTAAGAAGCAACAGTCTCTACAGCAGACATAATTTTTTATCCTTCCTTTAAAAAATTAGGTAATACTAGTTAGGTTAGTTTTAGTAATTAGGTAATGCTAGATAGGCTGATAAAATATTTTAAAAATTATGATAATGACTTGGATTACATGCATACTTCATAAAGGATCTGATCAGAGTTCACTGGTAAATAGTGCAAATTATGTACTTTTTATGTTTAAATTTCCACTTAGAATTTGAAGTCCAACTGTATTATATCCAGTGCACAAAGTGGTAAGATACATAAGTGGAGAAATGGACTTGCATATTACTTGAGTTACCCTAAAGACTTCTAAAAGCAGCAGCTGGATTGAGTAACCTAGCTCTCACACTAGTAACCTAAATTAAAAACAAAAAAAGGCCCTATCAAAGTTGTTTTGTTTTGTTTTTTTGTCTTCTCTAAAGGTTCAAATTTGTGATACTGCAACTTAGTTTAGGCAACAAAGTAGAGGAAATACTCTTCCCCCCTACCCCCTCCTGAATTAGCAGTTCTGGGGATTGCCCTCGGATACAGTTTTGGGTTTTTTTTTTGGGGGGGAGGAGGGGGCCAGTGGGCAAATGAATTGCTATTTATTTGTTGAGATTGTAAAAAATAACCTTGTCTCTTTTTTATTAAAACAGTATCTTAAGTCAGTCAAACTTGTCTTTATATATTGTTTCTCACAGCTGACTCATCTTCAAATGTTCAAACATTGTGAAACACAGGGAGTATTACTCCTTCCTGAGGATCAGAGTGCATTCATAGTGTAGAAGTCTGGAATAAGACTGTAGTGCCTGATGATCACAGCAGGTCAATCTGGGTGCAGCCTGCTGCTCAAAGTCGTGGTCCTGATTTCCCTCCTGTGCTACAACCGGTGCTCAAGTAGCTATTCAGGAGATCAGAGCTGGGAACTGACCAATTGGAAACTAATGGCTTTGTTCATTTCTTCTGGCTTGAGGTTCAACTGTATCAGTTTTCTGGTCCAGCCTGTTTGCAGTTACTGTTTCCTGCACAGATTGTGGCAGTAACATACAGCTGGGGCAAGGTGGACCTTCCCCTTTTGATGGCTCACTACATTCAGATTGTTGTAAGACAGCTGGGAGGCTCTGCCTAAGGCTTCTTGGCGTTAGGTGAAGTCAAACATATGAGGAATTAGAAAGTAAAGAGCAAATATTTGACATTAATCGGAACTGAATACTTTCTTCTTGAGCAGTGGGTATGTGACTGTTCTAATTTTTGTTATAGGGCAGATATTATTGCATGAACATTATTGTGCCAGGTCTAGCATAGTTTGGTTGTGCACTTACTACATAAAATCAGATTATTCCTGAAAAAACAGCAGTGCCAGAATTAAAAACTTAGTTTAATTCTCCTTCATTATCTTGCAGACCTTGTAATAAGGCATAGTAGGGCAAATGTTTCACCTCTCATTTCACTGCTCAGTAATTCATTAGAACTTGAAATTTCCTAACTGTGGAAGGTAGGCTATCTGGGCTGCACAAAGTATGGGTGGGAATCTTACAAAGTACTCTTATTCTGTTTTATCATTAGTTTTGACTTTCTCAGAAGAATACGAAATACCATATGTTGAGCTGCTTGAGAAATCAGTTTCCATTGTGCTGTTTATAGTGCATGTAAAGTGGTATGGATCAAAGATGGCAACAGAAGCGGACAGCTGTTAATCGTATCAAGCATTGTACTCAGAGATCTGAAGTCTTTGTGAGTTATTTTTATAAATGACATTTTGAATTTAGGCAAGAACTGTTGACTGTTCAGGCTGCATGTACTATTTAAGTTCAATGGTATTGGAACTTAGCTTTTAAGAATGTATGGGAAACATGAGAAGGAATCAAAGTAAGGTTGTGAATCACCAGATGTTTATAGCTTGACTAGAGCCGTGCCAGGCTACCAGTGTTTTTTAGGGGTGTCAAAGGCTGCCCAGCGCAAGGCTTGCAAGCATTGTCTGAAGTGACTCATTGAGTGAGCTACAGTGGGACATCACTTCTAGATGTTGCTGTAAGAATGTTAAACCACACAGCTGAGTTGGCCACAGTTTACATAAGGAAGCAAATTCAGCTCTCAGAATAAAATACTGTGGAGTTATAACACAGGATTTGCAAATAACGATTGTTTTGACAGGTAGCTGAGTATGTAGGGTATGCTATGCAGATAATGAATCTATGCTCACCCATTTAGGTTGAGGAGTGTTCCTTTTTGTTAAAAAACAACAACAAATGCTTAAAGGAATTTAACTTTCTTCATCACAAATAATTACTTGCTGAACTCTTAAGAGGATACAGTGAAAAAGAATGTCCAGACCTCGAAGTAAACTCCGGTAAGTTTATATACTGAACTGGCAATACAGAATTGCTCCAGTAAGTTTATATACTGAACTGGAAATGCAAAATGATTGGACAGTCATCTTAAGTGCAAGTGTGATACCTATTGCCAGTATTGAAAACTAAAAATAGTCTCATGAACATTTTGAAATGTCTATTCCAAAAAAAGTGCATGCCTGAGTAATTTTATTTTAAAAGAATGTTGAAGTGCTTAATGTTGCCAAGAGAAGGTAACACCAGCCAGACTTCACAGAAGTGTTTTACTCTTATTACTTTGTTCATGGAATCCTTTGTTATTTCAAACCTGGGTTTGATTCTACTGGAGCAAGCTGGCAAGGTCCAAGACTATCTTACAGTTATGTTAATGCCATCATTAGGTAAAGTTGTTCAAGGACATCTAGGAGCTTACTGGCTTTGCTCAAAAAATTTATTGACAAAAAAAGTTCCTAAGTCACAGTCTAATAGTGTTTAAGGGTATTGTTTCCTATTGATTAGAGTACATGTCTTTATAAGATACAAAGTACAAAAGTTATTTCAGTATTTCCATATCAAGTGTGAGTTTCGGAAATTGCCTCCTGTCATATACATATTTGGAACTGTTTCATGTGCAGTTAGTAGATCTATATTTTGTTCAGATTATCAATGGAGAGATAATAGCACATGATGCAAATTACATTATAACTGTATAGGAGAAAAAACATATAGGAAAGTTCATGTGTCATGCTCTTTTGTCAATTCTGATTAAAAAAAAAAAATCTTTAAAAATGGCAAACAGTTCATGATTTTGTTACTTACAGATTTTAGATATTCTTCCTCCCTATGCTACTACTAGAAAGAAGCTTTTCTGATCTTCATGTCTTACTGCAGAGGAATTGCTGACAAGTGTAGTTGCTTGTGCATCTCAAGATTGTTTTTGTCAGGGTCTGGAAAATGTGGCCTAAGGAACTATTAAATAGAGTCATTGTTAAATTAATAACTATGCCATCTGTTACCTGTTCTCATATCTCTTTCCTTTAACTTAATACTCAGAAGACTTTCTAAGTTTTGGGGGTGACAACTGAATCACTAATGTACAGTAACCTGCTAAATTAAATTCTTATGTGCTTCCAGGGAATAACTACCCACCTTTCATTAATAATTCCAAAAAATTCTCACTTAAAAAATTTTTTTAAGTTAGATTTATAAATGAATAACATAGAATCATAGAATGGTTTGGGTTGGAAAGGACCTTAAGATCACTTAGTGCCAACCCCACTGCCATGGGCAGGGTTCCTCACTCTAAACCATGTCGCCCAAGGCTCTGGCCGGCCTGGCCCTGAACACTGCCAGAGCTGGAGTATTTACCAGTTCTTTGACATATAGAATGTGGCATCTTTATATTTTCTAATTTTTCCCTTGTTACTAGAAAGTGTCATGAGTTCACTTGTAATATAATTACAAAAATCTACAATGAAGCTGTGAATGGCTTCTAACATTCAGATTAATTATATTATCTAGCCATATATTATTACATTAAAAATTCTGTTCCAGTAACAACACTGCTATGTCATGTTTGACCCTGGAGAGATTATTTCACTGGAAAAGCTACGAGTATCTTTCAAATTAATTGCAAGTCTCAGGTAGAAGCTGCAATGCAGTAGTCAGAATTTGATAATCTTATTCCAATGGCTGATAGTCAGTTCATGTTCCTGGTGTGTTCTTTGTATTTTAAAGCAGCAGCACTAATATAAACTAGCATCTCTTATTTAAAAAACAAACAAAAAACCTTAAAGATTTTTTTTATGGCCTTCTGAACCTGCAGTAGCGAAAACTGTAAAGTTCAATTTGTTCTGGAAAAAAGTTTTATTAAGTTATAATAGCTGTATGAAGCTGAAAAAGCAATGGTACATCTTTAAAGGAACTTATATAACATAAATATTTATGATGTTCTGTAGACTTCCTGATGTGAATCACTTGCTCATTGGAATTTTTAAATATCTCTCACAGAAGGTCCATTTTTTCCATTTTACTTTGTTAGAATTTCTGTGGTTGGTTGTATCCCCATTAGCTGTCATTCTTCCTTTCCGTAAAATCTGGCTGTTGAATGTAAAATAAGTTAATTAGTAGGGACTTCTAGTTTCTCAAGGGTATTTTTTTTCCTTTACTCAGAGGATAATTGAAATACTCTCTAGCAAGCTGATAAATGCATTCGGGTTTTTTGGGGTTTTTTTGTTTGGGTTTTTTTTTTTTTTTTGGTCAATACAGTATTTTAATAAAATAAGAAATATTTCATAATGTTTGAGTTTGACACAGGATCTCCTCTCCTTGGTGCTTTCTAATTTGATCCGTAAGGGTGAATGACTTAAACACTTAGGAGAATATTTCTAGCACATAGAGAATATTGTTAACTCTATTTTCAGATTTCTGAAACTGGATTGAACAGAAGTATCTATAAACTCCTCTAAGCGATTAAAGAAATTGTAATTTTGAAGATATACTTGCTGAAGATGGTCCAGTGGCCTCAGCTGCTGAAGTTTGACCTTGGATTGAGATGCACTTGTGTAGACTAGTCTGCAGGTGTAGAAAAGAGCTCTGCTTTTACCTCTTGCTTTATCCCTGTACCTCAGGTATACCCTACCCTCCGTGAGGGAAAGAAGCAATTGGGGTATTGGCAGATGTTCTCAGCTGCCTGTGTTCTCTGATGAAACAGTGCTGGGCTAAATGGAAGTGTTTGATAAACTAAAAAGAGGTGCCAGCTATACCTTAGTGGTGTGTTTGATGCAAAATAAGCAGGAGATACTTAGGTCCGCTCTGAATTTGAGAGCTTGTGTGCCAGAAAAATATATGGAGGTAAATGGACTGAAGCAGAGCTCAGCTCTGAGGCAGCTATGCTGCTTTGCAGAACCTGCAAAGGTGTACCCCAGGATACCGGTTTGATCTGTCAGTTTGTCTTAAAGCTTCTGACAAAAATGATCACGTAAATGATGAAGGTAAATGAGATTATGTGCAGATTTAGAATATTTTTTTAAATTATATATCATGTGTTTGTTGCCATAGAGAGTAGTCATGTGAATCTCTGCATGTTAAAAATGGGATTTGTTTTCTTTCTCTCAGTATAGTGCATTTTAGGTATCATAGAAAAGAACTTGTGTGATCTATTCAGTTTATACCCTCATTTGCTTTCTTGGTGAAATTACTTTTAAAAATAAAGAACAGTTGATAAATGGATATCTTTATTAGGATTTTTTTGAATAACACCTTTAGCTTATTAAAGACAATCAGTCAAAGTGCATCATCTATTGTGTTTAATTTTCCTATTTTCGTTTAATGGAGAAATTTAGCAAGGATTGAATATAAAGTTACAAACAGTGGTTGACCTGTTGAAGGCTGGGGAAATATTCTGGAGAAGTATCTTTGTGTGCTTGCCTGGTTTCTGTTTTGTAGGCATCTCTTTAGGTACAGCTGGAGACAGGCTAGTAAATGGGTGCTTGGTCTAATCCAGTATGGCTGTATTTGGTCTCCTTTTCTGATAATGATTTTTTAACAAAGTGATACTTGGTTTGATAAATTCCTTAACTCAAAAGTTAAGGAAAGGATCAAAATCCTGTTCAAGTTAATATGTTTTCTGTGTAGCCTTAGATGTAAATTGTTACTATTAAAAATAACCCAGTACATTAATTTTCTGCTCTCTAGGAAAAAGAAAAAAAGCTCAGTGCTCGAACAAGAGACCTGAATTTTTTTGTTCCATACCACCAAGTTCCCCATAGAAATGCGGGGATGGGTTTCTTCTCTGAAAATGAGGATGCTTTTAGATGCTTAAACAAGGATTTGGCTGGGTTGGAGCAACCTGGTCTCATGGAAGGTGTGCCTGCCTGTAGCAGGTGGGTTGGAACTAGATGATCTTTAAGATCCCTGCCAACACAAACTGTTCTGTGATTCTATGTTTTAGATACCTAGTTCAAGACACCTTTGTGGGGAAGACTGAGCCTTATCAGATTTCCCTCCTTTTCTTGATCTATTGTTAGTTCTTTTAAAAGTTTGTAATATATGCTAATCCCAGTAATACAGTCTGTGGATTTAGACTTGTAATAGCAGCTTCGTGAGGGCTTAGAGAGAGGAATTCACAAAATCTGTCAGCGAGTGATGCCAATCTTGCTAGGCTTTCTCTGTAGGCAGTGGAGAGTCAGCCTTTCTAGAGAGTGAATCAAAGCAGGAGCTCAATTTAGCCACTCTGAATTCCTCTTTACAATAGAAGGGTGTATGTCTTCTTGCTAGGCTAAAGTTAAATGTTGTGTCTGCCTTTTTTAATAAAGGCTTTCATCTTTAGTCTTTATAAAATCACCATTAAACATAGCCTGTATGGGAAAGGCAAATACAAATATTTTTAGTCACTAAGGCAGATAATTTCAGAGCTATCACAAAAAATACTGTATGCGTGTCTGGAAAACTCCTTCAAAAGCATGTGAAAATGATCTTTATATTTTTTGGCAACCATGGTAGCTTTCACAGCACAGTTTCATTTGGTTCAGTCCGTTGGTAGAAATCCTGTGAATATATCTAAAAAAAATGGCATGTATTTAATAGGAACTTATATTTAAAACATGGAAGACAAAATCCAGGAACTCAGTGCAGTAATTTAAAAACTTACTGTTTACATCATGCACCTGTGTTGGCAAAAATAAATCATAAAAGTCTACGTTCTCATCATGTCTTCGCTACCAGTTTAAGCAGATGCTGGACTTGACTTGAAGGATCTGAAGTGTTGTCATTCTCCATTTGCTGGGTTGGCGAAGGTGTTGGGGAGTGGAAGGCTGTACTGCAAGAGAAGGTCAAAGCAGAGAGTGGGAGCTGATAGCATTTCCAACTGGTTTGGGAGAAATCATCAAAGATATTTTACCACTGCTTTAAACCGGTTACTATTTCTGGGTAAAAGAGTTTCTCATATTTTGTATTTCCAGATGGACCTTCAACTGATAAAGATTCAGAAGAAAAGAAAAAGGAGCCTGCGTCTTCCTCACAAAATAGTCCTGAAGCAAGAGAAGAAAGGTGCGAAATTCTTCATGGCTATACAAATGATCTCATTCAGTATAAACATTAAATTAGTTGGTCAAAATTTGTCTCATTAGAGACAGCTTCCACATTCTTTTCTGAAATAGAGTTATGTAAGAAATGGTGTGTTGTTAGGGAAGTAAATCATGCTGCTGCTGACATTAAAGATGAAAGCCTCAGGTCAAGATACGGCCAGACTAGTTATTCTTTGTTCCGTCGTCATCTGTCAAATACTCCTGCGTTTCTCAGTACTCAATACTTTCTCAATACCACTGAGCTTTGAGAACTGTAAAACAACTTTCAGTCACAGCTTTTTGGTAATTGCATATGTTAGAGGTTTAGAACACTACTTTTGTCTGTTAGCTTTTATATTCAATAAACAATCCCACTCTGCATTTTTTTTGGTAAACACAAAATATATGTTATCAGAAAAAATGAGCCCATGTTAATGACATTATAGAAGCTGAAGAACATTTGCAAAATAGTATCTGCAAGCCCATTTCTTCTATATATTTCTGGTTTTAGTGAATTAGTTTCCAGCAGCCATTTTCAAATTGAAATTAACCTCTAACCATTTGTCTTGGTGCAAGCTGAAAACTTTCTGGTTTACAGTTTGCAAAGCTACATTAATTGCTTGTTTGTGATCCTGGTACCACTTCAGTACAGTAAGCAGACTGAATGCAAGGCATTCACTGCAGGGTGAACGTTAGTGTGATGTATCTTCACTGTTTTTTAAAGTTCCATGGGGGGAAGAAAAGATTTCATGTTAATGTAGAGAACTAAAACTTACATGCCACATAATGGAATGAAATACCTGCTGTGTCTCTATTGCGTGGAATACCCCGGTGCATATTCTAAAGACACTTTTAAAATTGTATTGACGCTAGAGCTATAAGTAGCTTTAAAAGGGTGGCTTGTGTTCTTTTTGTTTGGAATACCATCAAATGGACATAGCAAAAGACCTGTGTTTTGTCCTGGAACAAAGTTATTTGAAGAGGGGGGAAAAACATTAATAGTAGCTTTCTTTTTGCCTTTTTTTAGCAGTTCAAGTAGCAATTCCAGCAGCAGGAAGGAGGAGGGTAGTGCTCCCTCAAATTCTTTCATCCCTTCTTTTCCCCGGGCTCCAAGCACTTCGGATTCTGTACGAGTGAAATGTAGAGAAATGCTTTCTGCAGCTCTCAGAACAGGAGGTGAGCTTTGTAGACTATTTTTCAAGTTTTAACTATTTCCTTCTTCTCTATTTCAGTCCTTCCCACTATTTTTCTCAAGCCTTGTAGGGTAGAATAAACCCTGTTTATGTCCATTTGTATGTATATACCTATAGGCCAGTTCCCCCAGGTTGCTAGTAGTGAGTAACCTTGACAGCATGGGAATGTATTGAAATACATTTTTGTTGCTGATGATATGGGACATTTTGTGGCATCTGTTCATGTGATATCTTGCCTACAGTGGGGCTTCTTTTCAGGAAGGTTATTGACTCCTTAATGCTTCATTTGAATCTTTCTTTGGAAGCTGCTGGATATTTTTGTCTTCTCTCTGACCGAGAATGCCACTGTATACATGTCTGCCTTTCTTACGCCAGAGACCCTGTGGGCCTTCAGATTGTGGATTTTGAAGGCTGCTTTTCTCTTTCAGTTTAATCTTGAGGTTTCATTGAGATAAGACTCTTACTGCAAGAGTCTTGCATTGCTCTATCTTCATGCCTTTTGGGCATCTGTAAATTCCTTGACTGTTTTGTTTTCTTCTTTCCCCCTTCATGTACACTTGGGTGTCTTTAAACTGACAAATTGAATGATAGCACTAGATAAGGAACAAACTGAAATTGGACTCCTCAGAATGATCTGACTTTTTTCTTGTGGGTCCTTCTTTTCTGCCAGAACTTATGACCCAGTCCTGTTCCTCTGTTCTTAGGTTAGCATAACCTGACCCAGTGTAAGCAGACTTCTGAGTCTTCCATTTTTACCCTCTTTACTCTTTTATTCTTTCATATAATTCACAGAAATTCAGATACAGACAGTAATCAAAGCTGACTAAAGGCCATGAATTTGTGGTCCTCTGGAGATGTAGTTCATAGACTTCTGAAATAATTTGTGACAAGAAATTTGCTAATACAACATCTTAGTATTCATAATTCTATGTAGCCTTCATTTTAGCTAGTTTTCCAAGAACTCTTTTTGCTATGTTTTCTACAAGACATATAAACTGTTCATCTGTGGGTTGAATACTGCTATCAAAAAATAAGGTTACTTTCTGGTTTTATGGCCTTCTGCATGAGATCGAAGGAGAAATGGTGTTTGGATTACTTGCTGAAGTACACCCATGTTAAAATGAGAAGGAGGAAAACATATACTGTATCTAATTTGTCCTAAGCTATCTTGGAAAGGCAGCTGTCTTTATGAGTAAGGGTTTTGGTCAGAAACAGTAAACAATTATCTTGAGATAATTTAGGTCTAGTGTTGCGTTGTCTTCACAATTGCTATGGTTTATTTCCTCTAATTTACATGTTTTATGACACATCTCTGCTTTGCATTTAAAACAAAAATCTAATAATACTGTTTCTGTTATTTAATTACTATATTTCTAATGAAATCTTTCTCTTGCATGCAAAACATTAATCGCTTATACTTGTATTGTGTGGACTGAAACGATGAAACACAATACAAAATATTTTTTTTTTAGAATAGGCTATTATATGCTATGGAGATGGATATTTGCCAAGCCTATTAAAATGTTAAAAATTTTTCTGTATAGCAGTGATTTTTGTTACTGCTTGTGTTTGCAACTAGATGTCAGAGCTTTTGGTTTTGTGAAAGATTTAGGCTTTTTCTACTTTTTAAAGCTTCGGTTGCTCTTAATTTCACTTATTTTTGTTCTTTCAAGTGGTAAGTGTACAGTAAATTAAACTTGTCTATACAAAAGGAAAACTCAACTGCAGTTGTTTCATAATTGGCTGAGTTTGAGTTTCAGATGGGTTTTCAGGGATGTAGAGCACTGATGAGATTGTCAGGTTACTAATATTCTAACACTTGTTTTTCTCAGATGATTACATTGCTATTGGTGCTGATGAAGAAGAGCTGGGTTCTCAGATTGAAGAAGATATCCTTTGTTGCACATCTGTGTGCACTGGAACAAAAGTATATTTTAAAAGCATTGATATTGTTAAAAATAATTAACTGGATCTATATATTGAATGTTTTTTAGATTTTATTTAAAAGAGAAATAGCAAGCTTTGTTCAACACATCAGTGCACAAATTTGGTGTTTGAAAAACCAGCACAACCTAAATGATTTGTCTTAAAACATGTAGGAATGTGTGTAGGTGAGTGTGTGGGGGGTTTTTTCAGTTCAGTGTTTTTTCATTGCAGCAGCAGTATTGTATCTTAGTGAAGCATTCTGACATAGAATGCTGGTCTCTTCTATGTTATTTTAAAATCTTGTTAACAGTTTTAATCTTTTTATAATGTCTTTATTTCATTTTTTACATGTTTATTTCTAAATTATTCAGAATTTTCAAAAGGGTTGTTCTTGTAGCAGTGTTTGAATAGTTACAGAGCAGAGGTCTGGGCTTCTTTTTATTTTACCTTGGGTTTTGGTTTTTTTTGGGGGGGAGGCATATTCTTAAGCATAGAAATAGTTTAAGCTTCATGATTCTAACTTGCTAATATTGTTTGGTAGTTATAGTCAGCCACCATTCCTGTTAAGGAATTCCCTGCACCTGTTGCAAACCTGTTTTAAAATTCTGTTAGTGAGCTGAATATTTGGTTTAGAAACCAATTAATCCTTAGGATGACGTCAAGGAACTGGACATAAATTTATGGGTGACTTTTCACAATTTCAGTTGGCATCTTACTGCCCAAAAATTCATGTTTCACTGACCATGTGCTGAACTATGATTAGGCTTCAAAAGGATGTGAAGTCTTCTGTGCTGAACAGGAACGTAGGAGGAGGAGTTGATCAACAGTGGAAAAGTACATTGCTTTAGAAAATCTGACCCCATAAAATAATCCTTTATAGTGCTCTATTTTACTTGTTTTGTTCCTTAAATCCAAAGCACCTATTTTTCAAGAATTAAAAAACACTGATATGAAATACAAAAACAGGGTACGAAGTAGAATATCGAATCTCAAGGATGCGAAGAATCCTAACCTAAGGAAAAATGTGTTATGTGGGAACATTCCTCCTGACAAGTTTGCCAAAATGACAGCAGAGGTAAGCAAAGCATAGGTCTTGAGCTGTTTCTCTATTGGACTTAGCCATAAAAATAATGTATGTACGTTGTCTGCGCTGTTGAAAGACTGTGGCTTGTTTGTGGCTTGCACAGTCTGTGCAAGGCTGTGTTGGGGCCGAGGGAATGAAAGTGGTGTCTCTTGGTGTTTCTGAAATAACTGATTTTGTCTGTAAGTCAGAAGGCAGATAAGCTGTTGCATGCAAATTTCCTGAAACATGGTATGTTGTGCCAGTTTTAAAAGGCCATGTGATATATCAGTGATAGTTTTTAAGTTTAGGAAGATGTAAATATGCTGGCTAGTGACTCCAAGCTGCTTACAGATTCACCTTTCTGGACATGTAAGTGTTAGCCTGTCTTGCCATTTGTTTTTCAGATGCTAACCTCTGCTATTTTATGCCTATGCAAGGTAGAACACTGTGGTTTTAAAGATCAGTCTCCCTCTTGTTAGCATTTTCAGTGTTTATTTAAAGCTTATCTCTTGAATCTGTCTTTTGAATACTTGAAGTGAGTTTGAAGGAAACTCTTAACAATAAGTAGAAAAAGCCATAAATGGTAGGGGAAAGAAGCTAGGAAAATTGTCCTTTAAATCAAATTAATTTTCTGTTAAAAGAACATTTTTGACACTTTACTAGAAATTCCTGTTCACACACTCACTGTCTTTACAAATTCCTTTTGAAATACTTGCTGTCTTTACAAATAAAATTAGATCTAGGAAGTCAAATGAGAAATTAGATTTTATGGGAGAGAAAAATGAAAGTGTGGTTAACATCTGGTTTCCGTTTTACAGTTCTGCTTGTATGTGTTGGATTCTACCCCTCCAAATCAGGTGTAAAGTAGTATCTTGGAGACTGAAAGAAATGGGATTTAAGATGATGTAATGAAAATCATGGTTAGCTTTTTTCTAAAGGAAAGGGTTTTTTTTTGTGGGGTGTTTTGTTTTGTTTTCTCCTTTCTGTAGCTTTATGTAAAGATTAGGGCAAACAGACTGATAAAAGAGTATAATAAAAAAGTAGATTGTATCTTTAGTACATAGAGGTTTTTCTTCTTTCTACTGTGTGTGTGTGTATATATATGCACAACCATATGTTTTGTGTTAACTGGTGCCCATTCTTTGTATCAATTAATGTGGTGGATTAAAAATTCAATGGCTAACACCCACCCCTAACCCCCTTTACATGAGATGTGGAATAAAACTTTATTGAAGAAAAATGGAACAACTTGGTTTGTGCTATGCATACATGATCACTGTACATTGAGGAGATCCTGCACACTAGAACTGTTTTAAAGGACAAAGAAAATCGGTGAATTTGAGCTGTTCAGTTAGTGTTTTGAAACTTTAGCGTATATAACTTCTAGTAACGTATGGTAAGTTACGGCTATACTATATTTCTCAGTACAAGTATGGAAGTAGTCCAGATAGTGTAAGTTTTTCCTATAATAATCTTCTGTAGGTCAATGAGATAATTATGCAAGTATCTAACCTAGGGAAGGGATCTTTTTCTTTCTCTCTGGAGAACATTTAAGTTGTCCTCTACCTTATTACATTTCTGAACTTCAGAAGTGCATTTACATAGAAATGTTTACAGGTGATCGATATTACAACTTCAACTGATTTTCTTTTTCCAGCTGCATAAAAAAACCCCAAAACAACAACTTTTTGTAGCTTCTGTGCTGTGACATATCCCAAGTTAAGTCTTATAAAATTAAAAATTTGTAAAATTACTTTGCCCTTCAGTAATGTTGCTCTTCATAGATTCTAAATAAAAAAAAAAAAGCAAAAAAAAACCACACAAAAAAAAAGGTGTGGGATTGCACAGTGGTAATGACTTGTTTAAAGATAAAACTCTCTACTAACCTCTGTTTGCTCTTTGTCCGTAACAGGAAATGGCAAGTGATGAGCTGAAAGAAATGCGCAAAAATCTGACCAAAGAGGCTATTAGAGAGCACCAGATGGCTAAAACAGGAGGTACCCAAACTGATCTGTTTACATGTGGCAAGTGCAAAAAGAAGAACTGTACATACACCCAGGTACATGGTTATTCAGGCTCTTTGTTTTCCTTTTTCAAAGCTTAAGTCCTATATGAATGTTGTCAGAGAAAAAGTTTTGATTACAAAATGAACTTTTAACAAAACACTAACAAATTACTTAGTATGTGTAGGTAGTTGGGTCTACTTAGATGTGCTTATGAAAGAATGTTCGTTGTATTGAGTTACCAAAGATTTTATGTAAATCCAAACTGGTTATCTGTATAGCCTGAAAGGTCAGTTTCTTTGCACTGCTAAGTTTTTGCTAATTCTTTTTATTACATCTCATATTAATACAGCTTTATGTGGAGAAGAATTTACTGGTTTTGGTGTGTGTAATCTTTTCTTTACAGAGGGAATAAATAGAAAATAATGATACATATAAAATATACATCCTATATATAAATCTACCATTTGACTAACTCTAGACCCTGATTTACAGTCATTCCTGCAACCTTTTTCTATTTTAATTAGGAAATATGTGCAAGAAGCAGGGATTTAATTTGTTTAGCAGCACTTCAGGGCATGTAATTTTGATCAAAGGGTCAGCTGTGTTTATAATATTGTGTATCAGATGCTTTAAATAGAAAGCTGTTTTTCAAATCATGATACTTTTAAGCCTTTGCATCAGTAAATATATGTGAAGCTGTACTGAACATGTAGTTTTACAGCAGAGCCTTTTCCTAGAAGTATGTGCACAGTTTCTATGCCGAAATTGATATTTTAGTGCTGAATCTGTCAAAACATGTTTATGATGGCTTTATAGTCTAGAGAAAAAATAACAGTTTCAACTAATATGAAAAGTTAACTTATATTTTTATTCAAGTGTGTTTCCTTAATGTTAAACTTTGATTTTAAACCTTTACATGGAACATATACTAACAGTTGACGATACTGATTTTACTTTTTTGCTCTGGCTCTTGCGTTTGTCAAGGTTCAAACCCGCAGTGCCGATGAACCCATGACAACATTTGTTGTCTGTAATGAATGTGGAAACAGATGGAAGGTAAGACTGATAGACTGCTCCACATATTTGACAGGAGACAGCCAGGCTCTGTGCTTAATTTTGGTTTACAGTAAATGACAACTGAGATTCCATTGACTTCTGGTTATTGCTTAGCCCATTAATGATATTACATGTTGATATTGCAAAATTGCTTTAGGTTAGAAAAGTATTTTTGACTGAAGATGTGAGATCACTCAAGTAGGGCAGTGGCAGGACATTAACTTAGCCTTTGTGATATTTAGTTATAATACAGCTTTGCCATAGGAAGTAGTGGCAAGTTAGTTACTGTATTTTCTCTTTCTTTACCCAAAGATATTCTAATTTTTTTTAATCTGTGCTTTGATGAGTGGGATAGGCCTTTTTAGACCTTTTATCATTGTCTTTTCTGTTGTGGGGTTTTGGTTTGGGGTTTTTTTTTCAACTCTGGAAAGGAGAGGAGTTAAAAAAAAAAGAAATGACTGCTCCATATTCCTGTGCCAGGATGAGTGTAGGGCAGTGATAACCTGATTTAATTCTTTCTTTTTTCAAGTTCGGGAAATAGGTGTTAAAAAGCTTTTGAGGAACACATAGTCCAGTAAAGTGGAGAAACACTGAAATGAAGGCCTGTAAAATGTACAACTTCAGATGTGATAGCATGCAATATGAAGCATGATACCTACATTCCCTTATTTTTCTGTAAGGAACACTGCAGAACCATGTTGCACAGCATACATTAAGATTACGGCAGTCATTTTATGCATCTAGTTTTATATATGTTACTACTGAATATTTTATAAATCTATACTCCCAAATGCCTAAATAATTTATAAAGCTTAGAAATTGTTTGATGTAGCACCTGGAAGAGTACATTTGTCCTTAAAACCTTCTGTAAGGAGGCGGTTACAAAAGCATCTTGTATAAAGATGCTTGAGTGAAGGAATGGGTATGATATAAGCAAATGCTTTAACTAGTAATTTCCATAACCTAAGTATGGTGTCATATTTTTGTTTCTTCTTGCAAAGATTTAGAAATAAGCTGTATGAAGATCTCATAAAAATTCTTTTCTTTTGACAGTTCTGTTAGAAGAAGAAATTGTCAAGACATCTGGACCAGTATGAAAGAGGATTTTGTAATTAGCTTTAAAAACTAGGCTAAGCATCTAGCTTCCTGCAAATGAGAGAAATTTTGGGGTTTGTTTTCTTTTTCCTTTTTTTTTGTTTTGTTTTTAAAGCAGCATACATGCCTGAAGTTAGCCTTTGTTTTGACACAGCCATCATTTCCTTAAATGCCTTCCTATAGCTAATAGTCAGTAGGGCCAGGTTGCTCAATTGTATGGTGAATGTTAAAATATTTTTTCATTTTTATAAGTAAGTTGACATTAAACTTTTACCAACTAAACATCTTGGTAATTGGCTTGTTTTTTTCTAACTATGTGAATAATGTACTGTATTTTTTGTGGTCTGAAACATATCCCCGGATATGTATTTTACCTTTCCACATTTGTTCATTTGTAAGAATAGAATTTGTTTCTTGCTGCTGTGTTCACTAGTTTTGCAAAGAGAAAAGGTGTCTAACTTCATCTAATTATGTAAAACTCGGTTGTTAACTAAATCACAATTTAGTTAACTCTCTAGTTTGTACATACTGTTTCTGAATTAGGACTAAATTTGTGATCATGGCATTTAGAAATTTATTAGTGGATATGATGACCTCTTTTGTTCATTAAGCTTGTTTATGTAACCAGCTTTGACCAATGCAATATATTTTATTGCCCAAAGCATGTATTTGACATTCTATGAGTAAGTATTATTTCTAGCAATGTCTTAAAATAGAAGGTTGAATCTGATTTGAGTGTTCAGTTTTGCTTAATGTGTTTGACAACCAAGTTTGGTTTAGACTTTGTAAATAAGCAAAGACATTGTGTTGTAGGCTGTCCTGATAACACCAGCTAACCAATTCATCACAATACAAACAGGCTGGGGAGGCAATACTAAATTCACTTCATAGAAATGTCATGGATTTTTGTTCATAAACTGAATTTTGAGATGTAGAGTATTCAATCTCAATCATAGACCTGCAGGTGAGAATACGTTATTAAAGTTATGGTCTTTTCCGTATATGGAATGATATAAATACTGCTTTGTTAGAGCCTGCTTTTTAACAGTGCACATGTTTAGAAGTATTTTCAAATGTGCTTTCAAGGCAAAACATGTCAATGTCTTTAGAAGAGATTAAATTCTTTCATTATACTGAAGTTTATATTATTTAATTTATCAAAGCTTGGGGGTGAGAAGGTTTATCCCAGCAGTGTGTAAAAGATTCATGGAGGGATGGGAAGAGTGTGTGTGGTTTCTGGAGAATAAATTCCTTGACTCTAAAGGGGAAACAAGATTTTCTATGTTGAATATTTTTGTGTGATGGTGGCAATTGTAACAAATGAGTTGGAAATAGGATGATGACACTTGAGCTTTGGAAGACGAGAAATGTTTGGTAAATACTTCACAGAGCAAGCTTTTCCAGTCAGCCTGTGCAAGGAAAGAAACATGATTAAAATAGAAGCTTAGTTACAAACATTTTTTAGGCAGAAGATTGTTCATCATTCAAAGTTTCTTGCATAACTTCGTAGAAAAACATCTTTAACTGCATTTATTTAATGTTAACACCTTAATTCAGAAATCATTTTTTCTACTAACATAATGGGTTTATTTTTAGCCTGTGTGTAGGTCCTTTGGCAGGGTTTCTTCTGAAGAACTTACTTAAAGATACATAATTCATTGTTTTTCAAGTTAAGACAGCAACAAATTAATGGCAGATGTTTAATATCAATTACGGTGCTTCGTTTGGAGACCTTTCTGAAGGAGCAAGTCCAAAAAATTGTGTTAAAAATTATTTCAAACTGGATGCCAAGCAGACCTCAATTTCCACTGCTGTGCACAGCATATATACAGGGCAGGCACAGGCTGGTTTGCATAACCTTCCTCACGCTATGTGCCCCTTAATAATTGTGCCTGATTGTGACTCTTAAGAGAACTACCTTTTGAGAAAATACAGTAATTGTCTTTCTGTACTTAGCAGATTATATCTGGGCTTTATTAAAAGAACTACAACAGCAATAGCACTTTCTGTGATGTAGGTGTATCCAAGTAGGAGTTCAAATCATAGAACCATAGAATGGTTTGGGTTGGTAAGGACCTTAAAGCTCAAGTAGTTCCAACCCCCTGCCATGGACAGGGACACCTTCCACTAGACCAGGCTGCTCAAAGCCCCATCCAGCCTGGCCTTGAACACTGCCAGGGATGGGGCAGCCACAACTTCTCTGGGCACCCTGTTCCAGTGTCTCACCACCCTCACAGTGAAAATTTTTTTCTAATATCTAATCTAAATCTCTTTCAGTTTAAAGCTGTTCCCCTTTGTCCTGTCACTACATGCCTTTGTAAATGTCCCTCTCCAGATTTCTTGTAGACCCCCTTTAGGTACTGGAAAGCTGCTGTAAGGTCTCCCTGGAGCCTTCTCTTCTCCAGGCTGAACAACCCCCACTCTCTCAGCCTGTCTTCATAGCAGAGGTGCTCCAGCCCTCTGATCATCTTTGTGGCCTCCTCTGGACTCACTCAAACAGGTCCATGTCCTTCTTATATTAAAATGTTGTTTCACCTAACGTTACCTTATGTCTGGGCAACAGTCTTCACCCTTTCTCCCTTCTGTCCCCCAGATAAAGAAAACAGTTTTTTTTCTCACAGTGACAGATGAATTCCAAGAAGTAGGTCCGAAAAAGATCATAGGTGCCTAAAGTTCTGTTCATGATTGTTTTGGTTACCCAAATCCAGAAGTAAAACTGCCCTGTAGCAAGCTTCGGGTGCACCTCTGTTCAGCAGGTGCTTCAGTTTTCTCAGTTGTCTGAAATTGCTCTCTTCTGTCTGAGAGAATGCGAAGTCTGAAGGATGTATAGGAGAAGGATCGAGAAGTGGGGCTGGGACAGTATCTCATTTTTCCAAGCTGGCTGCCTTATCCACTGAGCTGCAGTCGTGCCACTGCTGACCCAGTACATTCGGATGTCTTATGCAATGAAACATGCCAGCAGAACTGGTGATGAATCTCTCCCATCCAAGAATAGCAGGTTTGTTTATTACCTTTATGGACATTTTAATCCTCTCATATGAGAGAGAGACTGGAACACAATTTAACCCTACAATTACCCTACAATTTAAGCTAGTTTTGACGCTAATCTGGTACAGAAAAAGAGGGGGCCATGTTCCTTTTAAAGTGTGTCTGTATATCTTAAAGGATGCCATCTTTCTTCTGTAAGGAAGGCTAGAGGTTTCTGCTGCTCAGAAAACACAGATTCCAGATCCTTCGTTAGAAGGCGTTTCCTCATATATAATTCTGTTAACTTGCTCAGGAGAAAATGTTGGGTTTAAAGTACCTTTTACTAAATTAATCTTCTTGTCTGGCACTAAGCAGAAGGTAAATTTCTGCTCAATGAGCTTGGCTTTTGTGAATCCCACTTTGAAGCCCTGTTGCACTTTCCAAGCGTGGCAAAAGAAGTGTCTTCTTTTCATCTGGAGTTCAGGGATTCCAGTTGTGGTCACATATGTGAATTTTAAATTGAAATTTACAACCCATACTAGCTTAGATAGTACTCAAATTCATCAACATGAAGTCTTCATTCTGCAAAAGGTGGTTGTATTACCTTTCCAACTTTTTGTAATAGATCATTAGTAGTCATTCATATAAAGAAACCTGAAGAGTTTAACCTTTTTAAGTACAATTTCGTACAGCTGTATATTAGCTTCTGTTTCACTAGATCATCACTAATTTTGAATTGTTTCACCATTTTAAAAGGTTTGGGATTAATTTAGTTACAACATGAGTACAGAAGATCTTTCATTAATGTCATTGAAACAATATCGATGCCTTTCACGACAAAAGATGTGTTCTTAAGTACTATTCAGCGCACACTTGTTTAAAAATTACTTCACATTGTGCTAGTCTCATCACTTTCTTTTCAGATATCCTTTGTAATCAGAAGGTGCATAAGTACATGATGTTTGTGTGATAAATTTTAATCTGTCTTTACATAGTAGAGCCCTTCAGGAGATTTTTATATATATATATATTATTTTTTTTTTCTTCGTTTGTATTGTGCTAATGACTTTGAAATTTAAAGGTCATTATATAAAGCACAATATGTTGGCTGGAGGAGCCCATGCAATTTTAATACTGCTTAGCAGGCTGGTGAAAAGAGCAGTCTTTAGCAGTATGCATGTTCTGTGGGAGTTACTGGTTTGTGAAGTGCAGACGTTGGAGAAAGAATACCAGTGGACTGGAAAGTTATTAGAGCTTAATGATATCCTGCAGTTAGATAAATGCCAAGACAAACCAACCATGCTTATTTTCAAGCCAGGATAAATCGATTTTGTGATAATTTCTTACTTGATGAATTATAAATAATATCTTGTGTCAGTATGATTTTCTCCTGCTGTTCATGTAACACCTTCTCTATAGTATCTTTTCTTTTCCAGAGTGACTCACTTTTGCCCTGAGAAAAGTTGGTGCATAATGAGCAAGTATATAGTAATGAACTCTACTTAAAACCCTACATTCTGTGTGGGTGGAGTTTTGTTTTCCTCACTTTTTTTTTTTTCCCCTATTCTTTTCCCCCCTGTCTTTTCTTTCCTGCTTCAATTAAATCCAGCATTAAACAGTCTCAAAATAACAACATGTTTAGGGGAGTGTGTTGTCTGTTTGGGTTTTTCAAGAGATTCTCTCGGGGTATCTAGGGACCAGCGTTCTGCCATTGGTGTTGGGCATAAGCTTTAACCTAAACCATAGCATTAAAATTTGTTAAAATTTTTCAGGAAAGATGCACATTGCAGAAATAAAAGGAAAATTGCCTAGGGAATTTTAATTGCTTAGAAGTTGTGGCACATGGAAAATAAGCTTAGAAATTATTTTCTTCTTTTAATAGTCAGATGGTAACCACAGAACTGCCCAAAACAATGTCTCTCTCCCCTCTAATTTCATTTCATCTTTTTCTTTCTTGCAGAAGAATAGAATGCATTGTGTGATATAAAGTATGAGTGTTAACCTGTCTTCCAGCTCTTAATGAGGTATCTTTGCAGGGAAGAGAGATAACTTAAAAGAAATGAAATCCTCCATTTCGTGAAGTGACAACACTTTGAACTTTTTTTGATATGTGTGTCTGATCTTTTCAGCAAGCTGAATTTGACCTAGTTAAACTCACTTTGTTAGCTTACGAGTTTTAGAGCACTTTTGCCCACTCTGATTAAAACGAGTATGCGACCCATATGCTGGGCCGCAACAAAAGGAGCATGGCCAGCAGGTCAAGCGAGGTGATTCTGCTGCTCTTGGACTCTCATGGGACCCCACCTGCGGTACTGCATCCAGCTCTGGGGCCCCCAACACAGGAGGGATGTAAGCGTGTTAGACCAAGTCCAGAGGAGGCCACGAAGATGATCAGAGGGCTGGAGCACCTCTGCTATGAAGACAGGCTGAGAGAGTGGGGGTTGTTCAGCCTGGAGAAGAGAAGGCTCCAGGGAGACCTTATAGCAGCTTTCCAGTACCTAAAGGGGGTCTACAAGAAATCTGGAGAGGGACTTTTTACAAAGGCATGTAGTGACAGGACAAGGGGGAATGGCTTTAAACTGAAAGAGGGTAAATTTAGATGAGAAAAATTCTTCGCTATGAGAATGGCGACTCCAAAAAGTTGTGGCTGCCCCATCCTTGGAAGTATTCAAGGCCAGGTTGGATGAGGCTTTGAGCAACCTGGTCTAGTGGAAGGTGTCCCTGCCCCATGACATGGGGTTGGAACTAGATGATCTTTCTGATGACTAGATGACCCTTCCAACCCAAACCAGTCTGATTCTATGGTAAGTACAGCTTCATAAGTTTGACTGCAAGTTCCCAATGAACACTGCCTTACTGATGTGTCTAGTTTGTTTTGTAGAAGTTACTACCTACCATTGAATACTTTATGTAAACTAAAATTGTATTGGTAGTGCTTTGGGTATGTTTACTAGAAATTCAGCTGAGATAACCAGCAGTGGTATGTTAAGTGGTGGTGACTGCGAACTAGGCTGTGTCTTAAGTAGCAGTGTATTGAAGGGCTTCTTAACTCAGTCATGCAGCATTGTGCTACAGAAGGCAAGAGCACTTTGATTTGCTGTTTAAGTTTTTTGGTTTACTTTTGTGTGCTGACATGTTGAATAGTGTTTTCATTTTGGAAGGAGATGATGGAAACTGGTCCATAGGTATTGTTAACTTACCGTGGATTGGGTATTCTCCTGTGGTTCTGTGTAATGAAAAATCTCATAATTATTTGTTTAATAATGCAAATGCTGTAAGGGGAGAACACGTCTCCTGCTGAGTGCATTGAGGAAACAATTAAACTAATATCCTAAATTTTGCCTTGTTATTCCTATTGCTTTTTATCAGAGGAAGTCCCCATTTTCTGCTTTTCTGGAATTAAGCAAAGAGTATGCTTTAGAAAGGCTACAGTAAATGCCACTGAACTCTGCCTGTCTGGTTTTTCCCTTCTAGGGGTAATTTTTTTTTTTTCTTTCTGTTTCCCATATGTCCTTTTCCTACCTATATGTGTCATTTGGTTCATTTAAATAAATGTACAGGAAAAAACACAATTCAATGGAACTCCACTATGAACTCCAAACTTTAATTTAGTGGAATTGTAGTGAATCTTGTAATTTGAAATAAAGAAGTTGTTAGAATAACATACATAGTTATACATAGAATAACATACATAATCTACACATAGATTATGCAGATTCAACTTTCTTTCTAGTACTTCTTGTGATTACTGATTTTTGAGATACAATCAGAAATCAAATGTAATGCTTTGGGGATACTGTAAATGAACATGGTTTATTAGTGGATAGAGCTGTTGCTTTTCTTTCAGACAGTCTGAAATAGTGCTGTATCAGAACAGAATAGTTCCACCTTCCTTCTTTTCTCAGTTAAATATGTGTGTATCTGGAATAGAAACCTTACAAGATCTGCGAGATAATGGGACAATTTAATATGTACAAAATCAAGATGGCTGATACTGCCATCCTCTCAGGAGCAAATAGTGAAGGGGTTTTACATCTACCTACCAAGGGAAGAGAAGAATATGTGAGAATTGTTGTGCTTTATTTTGGAATTTAAATGCCCAGACTCTTCTTTCTCTTAAGTAAATAATTTAACTTTATAAACATCAACAGTATGAACTTAAAAATGCATTCAGCAGACTCTAGTAGTAAAATAACAATTCTTCAGCAAAAGATTTTCATAGGCAGCATGATTTCAACCATTAGCTTCCATAAACTTGAGATTGCCATACCAATTTCCATTAGTGCACCATATATGCATTAAATATACGAAGACAAGTGGACCGTACCTAAGCCAGGTATGTGTGAAGCTTTGTCTCATATAACCCAGATATTGACAGTACTGTTTTCACTTTGGTCACAGTGTGGATGGGGCAACTGGTTTGGTTTTCCAGAGAATTCTAACAATCCACTTATAAATAAAACGTAGTCTTCGTGCTCAGCTGGTATTTGTGCCTCAGACATAACGCTGCTAACAGTTTTGCTTCTGAATTGCATGCTGTATTTGAAGAAACAGAAATACTGCATTTTTTGAACAACATTTTCTCATCATTCTCTTCATTCTCTTTTGCAAAGACACACGGAATTTGATCAGAAACTGTAGTTAGCTGATTGTGTCAGAGCCTTGTGCGGGTTTAAATCATTCAGTCTGTAGTAAAACTTGCCTGAGTTATTTTCAGGTAAATATCTGATTAATTCTAAATTCCCTGTGGATTGATGTAGCCCAGAGTTCTGTTTGTTTTAAAATAAATACATTTAAGAAAAAATTCTATGCTTCAATGGATTTTTCAGATAAGGACTGAAGCAAGTCCTTATAAATAGCAGAGTTCATAAACCGTGGGTAGGAGTCTCTGTGCATTAAGGTATAAATTTGAAGCTGTGCATCATCGAAGGTATGTTGTGAGGGTTCCAGCATATTTCGATTAATAACTTCTCTTACTCTGGAGTCCAGACTGACCTGCATATTAAAACAGAAAGTCACTTAAATAACAGTGGTGAATAGTACATGTGGGGTTTTAGGTTTGTTTTACTGTTTGAAAAGGCAGTCTTGTTTATTTAAACTGAAAGAGGGTAGATTTAGATTAGAAATTAGGAAGAAGTTCTTCACTGTGAGGGTGGTGAGGCACTGGAACAGGGTGCCCTGAGCAGCTGTGGATGCCCCATCCCTGGCAGTGTTCAAGGCCTGGCTGGACAGGGCTTTGAGTAACCTGGTCTAGTGGAAGGTGTCCCTGCCCATGGCAGGGGGTTGGAACTAGATGAACTTTAAAATCCCTTTCAACCCAAACCATTCTGTGATTTCAGCTGGTGTCCTTCAAGAGCGTAAAAACTGATAAATATACTTGGGCAAAAAATGGCTGTGTTCAAATTTGGAAGTAGTAGTATCTTTAGTATGGATACAGAAATTTTCTCCCTGAGGCGACTTAACTCTGGACAAGGCTGGCTGTGATCCCATTATTACTGAAACCTGAGAGACTGGTGGACTATTTCCAGACCAACTTCCTGCTCTGTAATAGAGAGAATTTGTAATTTTGTGTGACAGTTCGTTTCCTTGGGAGTTAGTGCTGTTGTAAAGAGACTGAATTTGGAGTAAGCAGTATGACGCAGACGGAAACTGTAACCCTGTTTTAAGCTGTTGCTTAATCAAATTCCTGTTAAAAAGCAGGGTGAATTGCTGTGAACCACAGATATGGCTATATAATGATTCCATGCAACATATAAATAATGTTGTTTTTTTTTTTTTTTTTTCCCCTGCAAGACTGTAGTGTCAGTAGAAAGACATTAGTATTACCGGAATAGGCTGACTAGATTTAAACAGCATTTTTATAAATCTGTAAGTATAGCTTGCACCACAAACAATGAAGTTTGAGTTTTGCAATGATACTGGAAGATTTAAAGGTCCAGCCTACTTGGCAGGATTATATTCAAACTGAGGTGTCTTCAGAACTTGACATGTTTGCTAACAGCAATGTGATGGGTAGTTCTGAAAATTTTCAGGAAGTCAGCATGTTTGTTCTCTGCCATATTTTGTCAGTTGCTTTTTGAGCAATTTGTGCTTTGCAAATAACACTTTATTTGTGATTGCTGTGCTTTTCGGGAGATGCATGCACCCACTTTCTAGTGCAAATAATAAAGAAACTGATTTGTCCAACAAAATTTGATCAGGGATAAAGTGATGATCTGTATATTTGTGCCTCAAACTAAAGATTTCACACCAGCATGGCAGGGTAGCATAGGAAGAGCTTTTACAGCCAGTGAAAGTAGTTTTGACCATCTCACCTCAACAGTGGTCTGCCTTTCTCCCCTAAATCCCTACTTGATGACAGTGGAATGGAGGGAAAAGTTCTGCCTGAGTATTGTAGCTTTAAACACATGTTAGAACTAGCTATGCAAAGCAGCATCAAAGAATATATTGGGAAAAGTTAATATACCTCTTTTGGAGAAAGGATAGAAATATAATCTTCATAAATTAGTCTTGCTTTTTCTTCAATGACACTTTTGTTGGATTCTTGTTTCAGTTCCTCACAGGCCATCCAGAAAAGCATGTTCTCCTCGCTGAATTCTGTTCGTAGAAATTCACGAAAAGCATTTCTGCCAGCTGGAGTAAGCATCAACTTGTCAAATGATTGAGCCCAGGCATTTACTTCTTCAAGAGTAGGAGCAGGGCTTAAGGAGGAAGGAGAGGACAAGAGGAGGAATGAGAGGACAAGAAGAGAGAAATGAATGACTGTTACTCAAGCTGTTTGCAGCTACCATCACGATGGACCAAAATCACGAGGTTCATGGGGCTCCATTCCTCACTGGAACTACCAAGTGCAAACTCTAGTAAACATATTTATAAGATGCTTTTTCAAAGTGTGCTTATCGAAAACTCAGATGCAGATGATTGCTAGTGCTTTGATGCTGAAATTGCAGTTTACTGCTCAAAGTAATTGCAATGAAGAAGTCTCTCTGAAACAGCTAAGCATTTTTTCTACGCCTAATAGTCCTTGCTGGATCATTGTTAGAAATTGAATGAAAATATGTAGAAGCAATGATTCAAAATCCCATAAAAGGTACCCTCCTGTCTGTTACAGGTGCTCCTACCTGTTTGAGCAATTCTGAAGAGACAGTTGCCTGACTCTTGGGAGGATTTGAGCTCCTCTTTATTATTTTTGTAAGGCTGAGCACTGCCAGTTACCTTCATTACATAGCTGCTGGGTGGGAACAGGATCTATTTTAAAATTATTTCAGAAAAAAGGGGAGACTGTGTTCACAATGCTGGTTTTGATCTGCCGTGTTATGAAAGCGGGGATGCGGTTACATCCTCTGTATAAATGAGGTAAAAGTTTACAGATCAGAACCTTTGGTTCCTTAAGAGGTAAGAAACAGGTGACTGCAAATTCAGCATAAATGACTGGTAATTAATTTTAATTATTTAGTATGTTTTGTTGGCTTTGTTTCATTTTAGGTTGACAGAACACTTAGTAAAGAGCATACCTTTCCTCACAGTTTGGAATACCCTCTGCTTGCAGCTCATGAGATGTTCTCCTTGCTCTCTCTTCATCTTGATTTCTAACAGTAAGACTGCAAGGTAGCAAACAGAAATTCAGTCAACTTTATAGAGGAAAAGGCTGACTGTATATCAGATGCTTTTCCTATGATATTTAAAAGAAATTAGGTAGCAAAAGCTAACAGTAGCCACATTACCCATTTTTAGACTCTGACATTAATTTTACAGTTGTATAAACCTGGCAAACTTCAATGTAGCTGAATGATGTTCAATATTGTATCACATACATTTTCTATACAGGGATCCTAGATTCATAGAATATCTCAAGTAAGAAGGGGCCCATAAAGATAATCAAGTCCAAGTCCCTCTATATACACCCAAGTGTATATATACACACACACACAAATGTGTGTGTGTATATATATGGGATATATGTGTATGGATAAATGTACACACATGTACCATTTATCACATAGCAGATCTGTTCTCCATTGATGCATGTTATACTGTGTATGCCCAATGCAATTTTTTTACTTAAGTTAGGCCTGATGCACTGGTTTTATGTGAGTTAGATTTCAAGGTTCATATAATCATAGAGTGGTTTGGGTTGGAAGCAGCCTTAAAGCTCATCCAGTTCCAACCTCCCTGCCACGGACAGGGACAGCTTGCACTAGACCAGGTTGGTTGGTTTGGTTTTGGTGTTGTTTGTTCTTTTTAATTCTTGGCTATTTTTTGTATCTATAGGGCATGATGCAGGCCAAGGCTCTGGTTTAGAGTGGTGATACCATGGTACAAAAAAGCCAGAGTTCAGAAGCTGGAGTACAAGTTTTAAGCAAGCTAGACACTTCTGTATGTGATGTTGGAAGTGTAAGCATCATTTGGATTTCAGTGTAGATCTAGCCAGACTGTGTAGTAATTGATCGCAACTTTAAGAAAGTGTTAGTATATGCTTTAAAATGTGAGGCCTGAGGCATCAAGAGCAGATACATAATTGCTGAATACCGTTCTGAGTTTGTCTGACTGGAAATAAGTATTGGCTTGTTTATAGCATTGCAAAAATAATAAGGGTTTGCTGCAATCACTAGTGATCATCAAGAGGGAGTTTTTCATTTCCCATGGAAGGGTAGCTGTCAACTCCTGCTGCTTTCACCAGATGTTAGTTTAACTCCAGTTTTTAAGAATTCCTTTTGTAGTCGATGAGTCTTTCTCATTTGAGACATTGTGGATGCCCCATCCCTGGCAGTGTTCAAGGCCAGGTCAGACAGGGTCTTGAGCAACCTGGTCTAGTGGAAGGTGACCCTGTTCATGGCAATGGGGTTTGGAACTGGGTGATCTTTAAGGTTCTTCCCAAGCCAAACCATTCTATGGTTCTGTGATTTCAGTTCACCGTTTCAGAATAACATAAGATTTAAAAACTAAGTAGTAATGTTAGATCTCTATTCTTTTGGAATATATAGGATTCTGGCCTTCTTTTAATATGAAAAGTGGTATATTATGTACTCCTCACACCCAGATAAGAAGTGATATGCTTGTCAGTTATTTTTGGATTGAGGGGAACCGACAGATCCAACAGAAAAGATAACAGTCTTCATAGAATAATGCACGAAAGGGGGGGAAAAAAAGACAAAAGAAATAACAGCTTCTTTAAAATAACATGTCATTCCTCAGAAAATTACTCTCAGGCAGGCTCTTTCCCTAGAAATGTACAGGTAAAGAAAAAGAGACTAGTGCAATACTGCATCTTCTCAGAATCTGGAAGAGTAACAGGTTGGAAGCTTGAGTTGTGCCTGTAGGAATGAACACAAGCTCTGAGCATCCAGCTGAGAGACTCATTTCACCGATTCTTCACTCTGAATCTACTATTAAGAGTATGCTGAATATTGGATGTTCAGCAACTTAGCTGCATGACTCATGTAGACTGTTATTTTTATTCCTATTCATAATTTTTCTGTTCAAAGTGCTTGAGCTATTTTGAGGAAAGGCTCTATGAATAGGGAATATAAATAGCTTAATTACGGTTTGTTTTGCATTTCTTGCCACTAGAAAACAATCGTTCTCAAAAAAATCAAATTATTTTAGAGCTAAAACAAGCTGCTCTGTTTTGGAGCCTGTTCTGGTTTCCCAGGTGATTCTGAAATGCAAATAGGAATGTTAGGCATCATGAAATTCAGGTACTTTCACACACCCTATTGAGTAAATTGCTTTCTTTGAATTGTTTGAATAGCGAGGTGCACAGAAAATGAGCACCCTGGAAAATATCAGGTAAAATGGCAAAAAAGCACTTTATCAACAATTTAAAAGATAATATGCAAATTTTATGTACTCTGACTTAGTACATAAATGTGCCTTATTCTTCCCTTTTATGGAAAGATGTGTGTTTGTGTAATGCAGCTTTAGACTGAGCCCCTTCAGATTCCATTCTATGGAGCCATTAACCATTCTATAGCCGTTCTATATGATTCAATAAGATTGCACTGGACAGCTATGCAGATGACACTGGAATTTGTATTGGGATGCTTTAACATAATGCCATCCTGTGAGGTAGCAGACTCTGATCCTGTATAGGCACAGTACTTAATGTTTCCTTAAACTCTACCTTAGTTAACCTCTAAGCACCTGCTGAAAAACTTGGTGGGATCACAGCTAGAGTACTTGGCATCTTGCAAAAGAAGTCCAAGCAGCCTTTAGTCCTTACAAAATGTTAACTACTTGCATTAGGGAGGGCAGAATTGAGTATCTTGGCTTCTGATGAGCTGAGTACTAATAGAAAAGGAGTGATCTGCCTGCTCTTCCCTTGCCTTTAATGGTGTACTCCAAAGCACTTGTACCAGCTCCTGTTGGAAAATAATGGTGGAATAGGTACCCAGCCTGGGCTGTAAGGTTATTTCTGACTTCTTCCCTTCACCTCAGAGCCAGGTTTGCTTGCTTTGAAGTGTGTATGTAGTGGATAGTGCATTTGTAAGAAGCACTCAGCTTGCTCTCAGTGTTTTGGTTGAACTCCTACGGTTGTTTAAGACTTTTTTTTTTTTTTTTTATTTCAATGCAAGTTCTGGTCGTGCCCATTAATTAACATTTGGCCTTGAACCAGATACAGGACTTTGAGTAGGGGAAGCTTTTCTTTCGTTTCGAATGAAATCACTTGGATCTGGAGGAGCTGGTAAGAGAGAGAATGTGAACACATCATTAATTTAAGGAACTGAGTGATTTCTTTTCCTCTTGCTTTGATTCCTTGATAAATTTTCCTCCTTAACACTTGTAATGGGAGTTCTGAATTATGTTTTGCTTAACTCTTCATCTTCAGCAAATACCCACAATGTTTGAAGTCTCTGATCCTAAGAATTAACTTCACGTGAGTTGCAGGTGCCATGAGTTGGCAACAGTAATTAATGACAACAGATCCAGTTGCCTTTGAAACAAAAGAACAGTGTTGGGCACCTGGTTATTTGCTTTCTGACCTACAAATTCTGCCACCTTCTTCTAACTCCACTTAACAGTCTGTGCTACTTGTAAAGTCTCAGCCCGGAATCTAAAGCTGTGACATATTCTGGTGCTGCTTTCAGTTTTTAGTGGAAACCCTGGTGAAACTCAAGGCTGAGAAGAACCAGTCCTGCATGAAATGGACCTTCTGTTACACAACGGAAGTACAACAGAGATACTGTACAGCTTATTAAAAAAAAAACCAAAAACCAACTTATTTCAATGGCAGAGAAAAAAAAAGAGTAGAGTAGAAGGTTGTGCGTAGTACTAGAGCACAGTCATCTCTTAGTTCCAGACTTGCAGAATTACCCAGCTGGTTTGTTTGGCTTGTGTTGCCTATACACTGGCTATTGCCTCCCTCCTCTGCTGTTCTGTTCCCCAGAGGCTTGAATGAGAGGGGTTACCATGAGCAGCTGCAGCAGCAGCACCAACAAAAGCAGCAGGCATTGGACCCTCGATTTCCTGCGCTGAGTGGAGCCTGTGCAGCACCTGGGGTCTCCTGGGTCGTAGACATCTGCCGTTTGCGCATCTCCATCCGCTCTGATCCCATGGGCTGCAAGACAGCAAGACAAGGGGGAAGTAAGAAACATACCTCTTTTTTTCCTTTTATTTGCCTTAAAAGTCTTTACCAAGAAGTGCTGAAAGCCACAGCCCCAAAGGAATTGAAAAGCTAAATGCTTGATTTTTTTTTCCCCACAGAAGCTCTTGGGTGTTGAATGCTTTGGAAGATACACTCATTTTATTTAAGTGCTGTGACGGAACGCAAAGGGCTAATGAGTTCTGCACATAGGTGGGGATACAAAGAGAAGGGAGTTATGATGCAGAGAGCAAAAAATGGAAGCGAGGGGTCTCAAATAGCTGCAGCTCTTAGCACAGTGATATATAAGCCTAGGAGTTGAAGAGGGTTTTCTAAGGTTTTGACTTCAAGGCCAGTCCTAAAAAAATGGTGTGGAATAGAGGTAGTTAGAGTCTTTTTTTTTTCCTTTGTCTCTCTCTTTCTCTTGATTAGCCAATGCATAGGCTTAGTGATGCTTGAGTCAGACTCCTGAGCTCTCCTGAAAATCTGGACTTTGGTGAGATGTCTCAAACCTGCTGGATGCCCTCTAGCAAAGGGGAAGGGCCAGTGCTTATCTGTCCATTATTGGTCTGACTGCCACAGTTTCTTTAATGTGTGTTTCTCTCTAGGAGTCATCAATTGCTTCTGTAAGATGAGGAATTACTAATGGAGAAAGCACATGACTGGATGTAACCAAAAACATGCAGGTTTTTTGTTACCTCCCCAGCTGAAGACAGCATAAAACAATTTTTGTTAGAAGCACTGGTCGTGGTTTTTGCACTGTTCTAGAACACCTTTTTGGAGCCTGAATTCTGCAGACTGTGCAGACTGTGCAGAGAAGGGGTGTTAATGACAAGTCCCCTTGAAGTCCCTGTCCCTTTCTAACCTCTCTCTGTATGAGCTTCAAACCTGCTCCACAGCACTTAATGATGCTCTCCCTATTATGCTGAGTGTTGTGCCACATCTAAGTGACAGATGTCTTTTATAGATGAAATGCCAGCTTGTACAAAGAGTGTCTTCCTTTTGATTGTATCTGATTTTTGGATACGTAACTAGTCATCCTCCTCTGTCATGGATCCCAGTGTGTGTACGTTTTTTTCAGGTTGCTAAACCTTCTTTTGAGGTCATGAAAACTGTGGGGGAATTAAAATTAGTTGCTACTGATTTTGAGTTCTTTTAACATTGATAATTGAATACAAGAAATGAAAGTTCATAATCTGATGAACTGAACACTGGAGGGTTAAAAGTTGTCTTCCTTTCTGAAATGCTCAGCCAGGTTTAGGAAATACTACTGTTGTAAGTTGAGAGAGAATGCACAGACATTGCCACAGACTCCAAAGAAGTGTCAGGAGAAGAAAGGAGATTATTTCATCAGAGTGCAGCATTACATTTTGCTGGATTTTTGTTTTATGCTGAATTTGTTTCTTATAGAGCTTAATACTTTTTATTTTTGTGAGAACCACCCACTCTCCCAAGAGGAAATGCATGACATGCTGAGAAGAAGATGCACCTGTTTTGCAGGGGGAATGAAATATAAGAACAACAATACAGATAGAAATGATAACCCATTTTGTAACCCTGTTCACCTAATATAACAAGCAATTCCTAAATGCTCAGAAATAGAAAACTAGAACAAGAACCCAGCTTCTAAAACCCCAACAATCTTTCTTGTTTGAAAACGTGGAACAATAAATGCAAAATGCAGAATATATTTGTAAATTCATATTTCTTTCCTTCAGAGTTTCAGATTCACAGGAATAGAATGAAGCCCTAAGTACCAATTTCCTTCCAGATACCTACACTTTTTAAAATAGAGGATCTTTGTATTTCGATTAGAAAATGACAGCATATAAAGCATTATTGGAACGATAATATATCTAAATATTTCAGGCTGCTTTGGACAGTAAACACATTACTGATTAGAAAAGCATAGCTTAGATTCAGATAATGTGCAGTTTATATAGCCTAATACAGCTACTCTTACTTCTGAGATGTTTTATGTGGATAGTTCACACATTCATATCTGTAATCCCTATTAGAATTGAACTGACGATGGTCTGAATTAGAAAAGCCAGTTCCTATTGTTTGCTTTTTTTTGTAAGAAGAAAGGTAAAGGATGGCAGAAGTAGAAAGAATACACTCTTCTTCCCTACCTCATCCTACTGCGACTTAATTCAAGAGATCTTCTGGATCCATTGTTACCATTTCAGGTTCTTCAGAATTGCTCTTTGACATCTTTAATGAAAGGGAAGAGTATGGAAGTAGCCGTATGGCAAAAACTGTCCAGCAGCATCGTGTCTTTGTTTCACTTCTGAATCATATACCTTACTTGGAAGTTTTCTGGTGCTATGGGTTTTTATGAATGTTCATCATTGCATGATTTCTCACACAGTTTGCAGAAGTGAAGGATTGAACAACACAAAAACTCAAGACACACTTTTTCAGATTAAATGATGCATTTTCATTTTTGTCAGATGTATACCAACTTATTGAATAAGCAACTAGGTTTTGGTCATTTACGTGATGAAGTTTCTCTTTGAAAGATATTTTTAGATGCTTTCGTAACAGCTGTATTAGAGTAATGGGAAATAAGAGAAATGGCTAGAATGTATCCATTGGCTTAAAGACAACTCAAGCTTTTGAATTACAGAGCTGTTCAGTGATTATCGTGCATGTATTTCCTGTGGCAGTTGACAGTCATATTGTACATTTGATAGAGGTTTGGAGTGGATCACAAACTAACCCGGATGTGACTTTCTGTGGTGTATTAGCAGGAATACTGTGGTAAGATACAGGAAATAATTTATTTGTCTGTGCAAGTACTATGGGTGTATGCCAAGAAAGATAGAGCGTCTTTTCTATCTAATAAGATGTTTAGAAAGTATGATTTATTCAGGAAAACCGTAGGAGTTTTGGTTGTTAATCTAGAAAGGGGAACTGAGAAGCATATTGATCATCTGATCAGTAAAAGGTTATGGTGTTCTACTCTCTGTTTCTTTCAGAAAGAAATAATGAGTTAGCTTGGGCTAAGTAAAATCTAGACTTGATTTTTATAGACAGCAAGATAGAGAGCTGAGCACTGGTGCAGGTTATTACAAAGTTGTAGAAACTTTGTAGAAAAAAAAAAAATAGTAACACCACTATTTGGTGGATAGTATTTAGACCCATAAGACAAAAACATATTGGGCTGTAATGAGTAAGTGATCCACCCCAGCATCATTTTTCTAACTTAACTCTTCCCTGCTTTTTTTTTTTCCCCCCCAAGTACATCATTCTATCTAACCTTTCTACCTGGACCAGCTCCCTTTGGCTACATGGGAGTGATTAATCTGCGGAAAAGGATGTCTTACACTAGAAGCCTGGGTTTTTGTGGTTCGCCCTCTAACCAGAATTGCAAAATAAAGGGAAAATGTTCGTGTTTGCAGCACAATTTGTTTCAAGTGTATATCCCAATCGTGATTGTACTGAGACCGTGCACTGTCAGACATGAGGCCTGAGCACACAGTAAGACATGGGCTCTGCCTAAAGGATATGTCATAATTTCACTTGTATATTAATGGATATATACTGGCTTTCTAAATTTCTTTGCTTTTTACAAAAGAGATGTAATTAAGAAAAAAAAAAAGGTAAACCAGGGAAACCCAAACCCTAGAACTTTGTAGGGTTTTTACAACAACAACAATAGCTGTGCAGGGTGGTATAAGAAGTTTACCATGAGCTCCCTATCATCTGCTGCTTTTGCTCTCCCATCAGCTGCTCCTTGGCTGGAATAGAAGCAAAGGCACAGACACTGAGTTTGTGCAAGTCATCTAAGGATTATTTTTCAAAGAAAAGTACCTTTAAAAAGTATTAAGGCTGTCTGAATATGACTGTACACAGGGCAGTATAATGATCTGCGAAGGTGTATGGAAAAAAGCCATAAAGATGAGATCTTGCAGTAAGCTAATGACAGAGCCACTAATGGGATGCAAACAGAAAAGCCTTGGTTTATGTATGTAGTTGTTTTCCTGCTACCTCTACTATATACAGAATTTCACTATGGGTTGTCTTAAGTTCTCCATCAGGCTTTGCTTCTTGCTGCAGCCACCATAGCTGCGTAATGAGCCTTTCCAGACAACTGCTCCAATTACTGTTTTGGGTTGTGCCGTGTGCAGGAGTGGACAGTAGATTTATCAACATCTCCAGTGAATATTATTAGTAGGAATTTACAAAATTCCATGCTTCTTTATAGCACAGCCCACATTGGCAACAATTTAAACACATGCTTGGCTAACTTGTGGGTCTGTGGAATGGAGGTGGCTGTTTTTTTGCCCTCAGTAGACTTCAGGTGCTCAAGTGCAAAAAGGAGAGGATTTAGTTTTTTAGACCTTCAAGTAAAAAGATCTTCTGTTCATATAAGTTATGGTTGTTAATTTGGGACATCAGATAGTCTGACTGGGTCATGTACTGTGTAAAACCAGTTAGTAAACCTAGTGCCTGTGTTCTTTGCATCAATGATGAGACTAACAGTATGTATTAGTTGAAGAATTATTCACCTGTGGCTCCTACTGCTATAGTACATGGTACCAGTGATTAGCAACCTCTTCAAGTTTATTATTGCACATTATTAGTCCAAAGAGCCTCAACAAACTGTAACCAAAACCAGTGGAAGTGTGACTGCTAATTTTGCAAGAGGACTTTCCTTATTTGCTAGACTAATATTGCAGGTGATCAGGTTGTTTTAATAGTGAAAAAATCTGAATCATCAACAGCATTTTGATCTAATGGCTTACCTTGAAGTTGTAAAGGAAATGATAGTTGTTGATACCTACATTTAGCTACACAAGTGGTGGAGTGGGGAAGAAGGATAAGAGGCATGTGGGTATTGCTCCCCTGCACCTCCTGTATGTATGTCATTAAGTGCCATAAGAGGTGGCCTAAACCTGACCCCACAACCTGACTGTGATACTCAAATAATGATCCCTGTTTTCTTAAATCAGTAGTATGATGTTGCAGAGAAGTGCAGGTACAGAGCTGGGCAGGGAAAACAGTAGTAGCAATCAGTTGGAAGACTTTGGAGCTTAAGGAGCTCTGAGAGCTGAAGTGTGTGTAAAAGCAAGTGCATTAAAGAGTGAGGGATAGTTCAGATCTATTATCTGGCTGTAGAACAAAAGGGTGCATCCCTGAGGAGAACAAGGTGTACAGCCATCCTCCTACACCTGGCCCTGTTGGGTAGATCACTTAAGTCTGACAGGAGACTGGTTTTCAGTCAATATGGCATTGAAGTGAGAAAGAACCTGCAATTGAACTGGGCAGATTTCTCTTCATAGAGAAATTACATAATGCAGTTAGAAAAAATAAATAAACTTGGCACATTTTCTGTAAACATCAGTGCAACTGTTCTTCCATCAGCCAAAATATTCTGTTCCTTATTACCAGGTGTGCACTTTGAAAATGGCAATTGGTAAATACAGCCTGTTGTCACACCAGCCCCCCCAGGACAGTTGCTTATTTGGTCTGAATAACTCTGACATGAAATGATGACACTCTGAAATAAAACCAAGATGGAGGTGTTCTTTCCAAGGTTTTAGTTTGCATGGCATGCAATTAGTATCTGGTTTTAAATGGACTTGTTACTGGCTAATGTCAAGCATTTTCTGTTTCATTTCCCAGGACAATCAAATATAAGTATGTCCATCAGCAAAGAGGATGTTTTCTTTGGGACATCAAGATCTTGTCATGATGAGAGAAAATTCTTATACATGCAATTTTAAAGTATTAATCCTGATTACATGTAATGTGTCAAATTTTCAATTGCTGAAAAACTACATCACTTCACTATGGCCAGTGAAGACAATGGGATTTATACCAGTTGAGGATCTGACCCGGTACTTGTATTTATGCTGTAGAGAAAAGTGACTTCATATCTTGGGTTGGACTTAGTACCAGGTGGTGCTATGCAGAGGTGTTATGAGTTGTCTGAAACGCCTTTCTTCAAAATTTGTTTGAATGTTTTGTTTAAAGATCCTCCTTCTGCTTCCTGAATGCATTTACACAGATGGTTGCAAACAGGGAGAGTTTTCTCTTACCACTGAAAGTGACCTTTTCCACTTAACTAAGAAAATGCAGAGGGTGAATGTGTATTGGTGCGTTCTCTATTTCCACTCTGATTGAAGAGTTTTGTATTTATTCTTTGAGAGAACTCTTACTGTTTTGAGTATAAAGTAAATTTAGAGATGGATGGTTTTAGTTTTTCCACCGTAGTTTAAGTATGTTCAGACTTCTAGATAGATTTCTTTAAATAGTTAAAGATTCAGACCTATGGGATTCTGTTCTCCTCCTGTTTTCATTGAGGTCCTTTTAAATTCAGGAAGACCAACATCTCGCAGGTTCAAGCTCAAATTACTTCTCTGGTTTTGGGGTTTTTCTTAAGTCACTTGGATAGCCACACTGTGCGTTAGTGCTTTCCCTCTTTAAGACTGAGGTAAGGTTATATTGCTGCTTCAAGCTAAGAGAGGAAGATCCAGGACATCTCACTCCTATGTCCCAGTGGAGGGATTCATCAACCTACTTTGTGACAGGTTTATCCCTGAATATACCCATATTTCAAAAACCTCAGATGTTTCCTGGTCTCTTGTTCTTGTTTAATTCCCTATTACCTTAAACTCCCTTACTAGGTTGCTGTACTACAAGACAGATCCATACCCTAAAATTTGCCTTGCTGAAGAAGAACAAGCCAGTCAGAAATGGCTTTTCTTTCTCTAGGTTATCTCCCTCACACCAAAATGGAAATGTCACTGCTCTTAACTCCCTGTGCCTCCTTTATCTTCTCAGATTTCCAGACCTCTCAGAAGGTGCTATGAGAATGAACAAATTGTGTGAGAACCCTCTGTGCTGGATGCTCTCTGTGCTTTGAGAACTGGGGTCTGCCTTCTCTGTCCCCACCATCTGGAGCAGCTACGTGCCTTGTTTGAAAATGGGTTGGAGAAGAAAACATGGGATAAAAAAACTGGAGATGGACGCTATCTTGTACATGTTTTCTTAACAGTCTGTATATATATCTTATGAAAAGCAGGGAAGAAGAAGAAGGAGCCAGGCTCTTCTCACTGGTGCCCAATGAAAGGGTAAGAGACAATGGGCACAAATTGAAATACAGGAAATTCCATTTAAACATTAAAAAATATAAATCACTGTGAGGATGATCAAACACTGCCACAGGTTGCCCAGAGAGGTTATAGAGTCTCCACCCTTGGAAATACTCAAAACCTGACTGAACATGGCCCTGAGCATCCTGCTGTACTTGACCTTGCTTGTGCAATGGGGTTGGCCTAGATGATCTCCAGAGGTCCCTTCCAGCCTCAACCATTCTGTGATTCTGTGAATCACTTTTAGACTACTGATGGAATGAGGTGAGATACCTTTAACCAAAGGACTTCAACCTCTACCATCTCCAACATTGTTTAACCTCAGCCTGGGTACAGTTTTAGCCAATTGTTGAATATAACATGAAATGTATTTGAATCCAATTATATCAGTTTGATTGTACAAAGTAATGTCAGCACTATCAAAGACACCTATGTATGCTTGGTGAGGGTTTGGGTAGCCATAATTTAATAGAAAAAAATATGACTTTCTGGTTCATATGGATAGGGAAAGACTAAAAGGTGCTATTCTGCTGGTTCTTGGGTAGTCAATGGGATCTGATTTTACTAATATCAAGTCGCTGTGGATAATCAAATTCCTGAACAGGACAGTCAGTCAGTGTCCAGATGGCAACAGGAGCTTCTGTTGCAGAGGTCCTTGTAGTAGTGATGTTGGCTGGACCAGATGAGACTCTCTGAATCGTGCACAGTTCTTACATCTAGCTGGTCCATGCTCCTTGGGGCCACTCCAGCACACGCATGATCCATCCCTCATGATTATCTTGAGGTACACACAAACATCTACGTACCTAAACTGTGTACAAGAGACTGTCCTAAGTGATCATTCCTGCATCTGCAGGAAGTTTCTTCTCACAACTTATGAGTCACTGGTTACTTACAAGTTTACTTTGACCACCTGCAATCTATGTAGAGTTGGATCAATTTTGCAGCCTTGGAGTCTCTGGAAGGGCCACATTCTCCACTCTGGATGTTAATCAGCACATTGAAACATAAACTTGTTGAGACACAGTTGGTCCTGCCTAGAGGAATCCACAAAACTCTCCAAATCCCGCATGGAGAGCACCAATTAGTCAAATACTTAGTTGAGAAAGGGGAGTAGGAGTTGAGTTGATCAGCTCATCTCTGGTTGGTTCACTGTTTCAAGTCCATCTAATGTAGCATCTATAAAAATGCCTGGTGCAGAGTTTCTGGGTCTCTCGGGAAGAGAGAGGTCCTTCTCTATATAATGATAACAACAAATTTAGTCCATTATAAAGATGTCCCTAAAAAGCAATAAACCAAAAATAGAGGAAAAATAATGACACATGTTCTTGCTTCTTATCCAGCTATTAGCATCTATGATTCAGATACAAAGTACAAGCTCTTATTACTGAATGCTAATATGTAATTAAAAAAACCCAGAAATCCAGGGATTTAAGCAAGCATCCGAAAAAGCTACTTTTGACAATAGGGGAAAAACTATGGTAGGCCTTAAGAGTAATGTTGATGTACTGGAATACGTATGTCTGTTGTACCTTTTCCACTCCAAGGCATGCCTGTCTGACATTCAGATTATGAGGCAGTTCTGTATGTAACCTGATAAATGCAAAGGAGTGTGAAGGTCAGGAATAGAAACTGTTTCCCTGGTTAAAAGAGCTTCAGATGATATTTGACTTAGTTGTAACATTTATAGTATTTGCTAATTTCTCAGTAGAAAGGTGGGCTATCAAGCAAATGACCTTCCCAAAGGAGGAATGTTTAAAATCTAAGCCACAAATGTCAAATTTAAAACCAAAACAAAACTCCAACCAAACAAAAAAAACCCAGACAAAAGATACACGGAAGATTGTGGACAATGGATTTTATACTTTTATCCTCTTTTTATGCTAAAGCACAATGACATTTTCTCAGCTCAAAGTGCAGAGATTCTATTAAACATAATTCCTTAGGCATAATGTTTCCTCCTTGCATGCATTACACTCAGGCAGGTGGACAAGCCTTAACTTGTCCTCAGGGCTGATCTGCACAGCCCCAGCATGGAGCTTTCATAGGAACTACACAGCCCGTGAAGCCCTGTGGTAGTGAGGGCCTAGATGGGGATCATCACAGCCCAGCTACTTTTCAGTCAATAGCTGGGGCCTGATCCAAACTCCATGAAAGTATGAAACCCACCTATTGGTTTTAGTGAGCATTAGGTGAGGGTACAGAACTCTGGCCATTGCTGCTGTCTCTTCAGATCCCCCCAATAATGACAACCAGTGAGCTGGAAAAAAGAGGTTCTGTCTTTATCTGCTAATGTCATAAGAGGCTTGAAACTGGGGGTAAGCTCTCAGTAAGTCTCTGAATCTGTATTTTGTTAATTTAGAAATATTTGGGGCTGCTGCAGCGTACTCCCACTGAAGCCTGTGGCAGTTTATTGTCAACTGAAATATGAACAGGAAGCTTGATGCTCGTGCTTCTTCCTCTTCATTGACAAATCTGACACGCAGGCTTTCTGCATCAAGCAGTGCACTATTTTAGATAGAGAAGAATTATAATAGATGTTAATGATCTCACCCACACATATGCATAGGCTTTAGGCATAGTTATCGGATTGCCCACTTACGGAGTTAAAAGCAAGAGCTCTTTGAAAGTATTTTTTTGGCATCTCATAGTGGGGTGACTGAAATGGTTGAGAGTTTGTGAATGCAAGACAGAGGTTAGCAGAGAGGAGACTGGCAGCCACACAGAATCCAGCAGCTTCTCATGTCCCTGCTGCACCCAAGTCTGTCAAAGGCTTAAGTGGATAAAATTGCATAGATAAATTCTATGAGCTTAAATAACAATTCTGGGATGCTTTTATGTAAAATGTCCAGAAATCAAGTGCCTTTACCTGGTTTATTTAATTTATTTTTCCAGAGGAGCCGTAGCTGGAAGGAGCTGTGTTCATTTATCCAGATTAAAGCATTGCTTTTACATTTCAAAAGGAATGGCTGAAAGCATCTTCCACCCACATAGTAACTGGTAATGGTACCTTGATCATGTCACCTGTAACCGAGGTCTTTTTCTACCAAGGGCTTAGATATTTTCTACTCCTTTTTCTCTGGTATTCAGTGCTGCACATTTGGCCAACAGATCAGCCCACTGTCTACAGAAAACTTCCTACACTGAAGTATTTTTCTGAGTAAAATCTGACTTTCTTGTTAAGAAATGTAGTTACTTGGGGTTTCAGGGTTTTTTGTTTTTTTTTTTTTTTTAGAGGTATGCACTATATCTTCTCTGGTAGTATTGCGAAGTATTTCTTTGGATTTTATCACAAGAGACTTTATTGAAGATGTTCCTCTAACATGTAATTAGCAGGGTCACTCTCTGTCATTATTTCTCCAGTAATATGGGAAAAGCATGAGAAGTTTTTCACCAGCTGCATAGAAAAAGCAACAAAAGCAACCTGTTGCTCTGGTCCAGCCAGTTGCTCTGGTCCACTGCGATAGCAGAGCAGAATGAATACAAGCACGGATGTAACTTCGTTCCATGCTGAGTCCCTTCACAAACCAGGTCGTGAACTGCAGCTAAGTTACGTCAGTGTCAAGTCCTCCTCTGCACAGCCCAGGCTGTTGGCATCCCTTGCCTTGTCTTCCGTGGCAGCTGGAGTCAGTCTCAGAGGATGTATGTCAGTTCACACTGGCTGATCAGCTCTCTTGGAAGCAAAAACAAACCAAAAAAAACCCTGGCTTCTCCAATGCTGGGAGTTTTACTGCTGCTTCAGCCCTGCTTTGGCTGCCTTTAACGTTAGAGGAGGTATTTGCTTCCAGTTATTTTTATGCAGCTTGTTTTAAAAAAAAACATTCATTCATCCTAATATTTTACAAACCTCTTCACTATGCAAACAGTGAAACTGGTGCACGGAGCAGATTGCTCTGCTCACTCCCATCATCTCCTCCTGAGCGCTTGGTTGCATTGTGCTTAATTATGAATGGTCTCCAAAAAGCCCATTTTACTGTACTATGAAGTGACTCATATCACACAGAAGCTCTGACAACTCGCACTGGGTATGGGAGTCACATGGCACCACATTAGTTGGTGACTCATTTCATGTTGTACTCGGTGCCGAGATCTGACTCACATCGAACTGTGTGAGGAGCTGACTGACATTGTACTGGGCTGAAAGCTGGTCTGAATCGGGATGACTCACCCTGGGGTGCATTAAGTAGTGATTCATGTACCCTTTCCTATTGATTCTGATTGTCGCGATTCACTTCGGATTGTACTACACTGGCATTGGGCTGCTTGGGCAGGGGATGCTCTGCTGTAGCAACCCTCTGCCTTGCGAGCTCAGCTGTAGTGCCAAATGGCACAGCATCAGCCAGGAGGAGTACTACCAAACCCAACTGAAAGCTGGAATTGACTTAGCACGCTGTTGTTTGGGTCATGACACTTCCTGGGCTGCTTTGCTTCACCTAGCTATGACAAATTTTGAAAGATGCCTACAAAGTTCAGAGTCATGAACCTCTAGCGAAGAATGCTCTTGTTTCTGAACACTAGGGGACCTCTGCAGTGTTTCCAAGACCTGCTGCCTCCTTGGGATAACTTTTCCTAGTGATGAAAAAAAGATGGGATGAATTTTTATAACTGACTGAGTCCTGGTAGTTGTTTGTGCTTCAGGTTCATCAGCTTGAGACCTGGGCTCTAAGAAACATAGAAACCTTGTACTCTGACAACTCCTTCCTGGTACTTTAAGCTGAGCTCTACTACTCCCTCTGTGAAATGTGCACTGTTCCTTTCAAGAGGTGTGTAACAGCCGAGGGGATGCTTCCATGATTAACTATTTGGGATGCAGAGCAATGCTACTAAAAGAAGTACTAATGAGGAGAGGGACAGACAAGAAATTAAAGGGGAAATAAAATAGCTGTTCTCTCATCTTAGAACATTTTATAAACCACAGTGCTAGTTTTACATTCACTTGGCTTGAACATGCTCTTAGTTTAGAAGGACGCTCCTAATTTTAGCCTGAGCACAAGTACGACTCCTAGCTGATAGTGATTTTGGTGCTCTGTTTAGCTGAACTCGTGGTTACTGGTTCTGGTCCTATAGTCCAGCAACGCTGTCACCAGCACCACAGTATGCAGCTCTGCGGAGCACTGGGCCTGATGCTGATGTTCATTTGCACAATGCGCACAGAGGTACAAGGAGACTCCTCACCCTTATGTCACACTGGCAGCACTCTATGGAAAGTTTTGATCTTGCATTTTTCAGCAGCAAACACGAAATAATGGAATGGGCACATCAAGTAAATTACATCAGTATTAAACTACTGTAACTCGTACTGGCATGTACAAGGATAATCTTATTTCACTTTCTGCAGTTGTGTCCAATTTTCATTACCTGCCGATGACGAAGCTCGAGAAGACTTCTTTCTCTCACCCGAGGACACACGATGTGGCAGGCTTGTACTGGAAGAGTCTATATGGGAACGCTCGCTTGTTGCTACTCATCTCCCTAACTTCGCAGGGGAGCAGAGGGCCCCGACAACGGCCGCACCGCGGGACTCCCATCACGGAGGTGGGGGGGCGGTGATGGATGCTGCCATGGATGCTGCCTTGCTTTCATCCGCACTCGGGAGAAGAGGAAGAAGGGCCCCTGGGCGCAAGGCGGGAGAGAACGATCGACCCGAGCGCTGGGGCGAGGGAGGCGGCGCAGAGCGGGGCGCGATCCCGCCCCGAGGAGCGGCGGCGGGCCGAGCCCACGGGATGCGTCTTGCCCTCACTCCCGGGGCCGGGGTGGCCGGGTGTTACGCGGGCCCTGCGCTGGGGACCCGTAGAGAGCGGCGCCGGGAGCCCGTGGGGAGGGACAGGGCGGTGCGAGCCCCAGCGCTGCCGATACCCCGGGAGACCGGGGGAAACGCCTTTGGCGTCCGGTCCCTCCGGTTGCTCCGGGGGAGAGCGCCGTCGGCAGCGCCGCCCGACCCGTCCCGTCCCGTCCTCTCCCGCTGCACCCGGGGCGGCACCAGCTGCAGCGCGGGGGTCGCAGCTGCCGGCAAAGAGCCCGCACTTGCCCAGGTCGCGGTGCCGCGGTGCACGGCGGCCGCCGGGCGGGACCGAGCGGTACTTACGGTGTCGGCGGCGGGGCCCCGCCGGGAGTCCTCGCCCGCTTCCCCTCCGGTAGCGGCGGGCTGGTCGCCCGGGGACGGAGGCTCGCCAGCCCCGCGCATGCGCCCGGCCCTCGCGGGCTCGTCTCACGGCGCTGGCCGCGGACGCGGATGGGTTTCGCTCGCCGCGGCCGGAGCCGGGGGCAGCGAGGTCGGCAGCCCGCGCTCCCTGCCCTGCGGGCCAGGCGCGACGGGGCGGGCTGCGGCCGGGCCGTCCCCGGGGAGGCGAGCACCGGGGAATGCTGCGGCTCAGGGGCCGTTTGCAACGGGAGTAGCGGCCGCAGCGGCGGCACGGCGGCGGCGTGGGGATGGCGCGGGGGGAGCCATGGGGCCGGCGCCTGCGGGGGGGAATGCCGGAGAAACCGGCGTGAGAGCGTGTGAGAGTGTGTGCGCGCAGGGGAGGTGGTGGGAAGGGCTTGCAGAGGCGGCAGTGCCGCCGCGGGGCTCGGTGCTGGTGCTTTAATGTACATAGATGTCTTAAAGAATAAGAGTCGTGCTTATAAACCCGGGATTAGAGCACGCTTGCATTTTAAGTAACTGCAGGGATGCGTCCTCTCTCTCCCCCAGCCGCCTCTTGTCTTCCAGAGGCGCACAGCTCGTCGCCGCCGGACTCTCTCGGTCTAGCTCTCCTGGTTTAGCGGGGCCTCATGTACCCCGCCCACGGCAGCCCCGGGAAGAAGTGTGCCCCGGGCAGGGGCTGTCGGGCCCGGCTCTTGCCCAGCTCCTCGGGGCGGCCCTCTCAGCAGCGCCCTTACCGACACTGCCACGTTTTGGGGAGTATTCACCGATAACGCCCCGCCACCGCGGCCCCTCGGGCAGACCCAAACGCAGTCTGCTGGGAGAGCGCGGCGCGCCCGTCGGCGGGATAAGGGTTAACGAGACGGCCGCGGATGGCTTGGGTGATCGTCGTCCCCGGGCAGAGCGACACGATTTTCCCGTGAAACCGAGACTGATTGGGTGCAGGAGCGCTTTGCGCCTTCCCGGAATGCCTGTCGGGCAGCCGTGCCGTCGGGGCTGCTCCCTTCCCGCCTGCGGACCGGCTGCGCAGCAGGGCGGCCTCAGGAGCCGCCTTACTGGAGCCAGCGGCTTCGGGGAGCGGTTTGGCGGGGATGTAGATGGGAAGCAGCGGGCTTTGCCCGTGGAGCCCGGGAGACTCCCACGCCGGTGCCGGCTGGGGGCACGTGGGCGGGAGCGGCTTTCCCGGTGCGGGGAATAGGAAAAGGAGGAGGAGGAAGGGGCGGACGCGGCCCCACGAGCGGTACTCACGGCGCCGGGCGGCTCGGGGGCAGCGCGGGGCTGCGGCGGCGCGGCTCCGTGGCACGCCGGGCATCTCCGGCGCTCCGGGGAGAGGCGGCTGGGCGGCGGCGGCGGCACCAGGGCCGGCGGCTGCTCAGCCCAGCGGCCTCGCAGCAGGGCGGCGAGCGGGCAGCGGGCGGCCGCCTCGGTACCGGCCAGCAGAGCCGCCAAGCCCGTGGGGCCGAAGCGGAGCCCCGGGGCGTCTCGACGGGGCGCCGCGATGAAGCGCGGGCAGGGCCGGCGGGCGGGGAACTGCGGCCGCAGGAAGGGGCTGGAGAGCAGAGCTGACAGCGGGGCGAGGGGCCCGGCAGGCCTCGGAGTCTGCGGCGTGCGAGGAGGTGTGGGAGCGGGGGAACGGGGCGGGAGGGAGAGAGAGAGAGAAACACAAAATAAGCGTTACCGGGGGGGGGGGGGGAGGCGGGAGCCCTGCACAGCTCAGCCCCGAGCGGAGCCCCTCCGCCGCGGTGCTTTCCGAGGGGCGGCAGATTTGGATCCCCCCGGTCGGCTCCTGCGTGCTCGGGGCTCCCCCTCGCCTCGCCGCAGGCGCGCTCTCTGATTTTAACTTTCCTAAGCCAGCCCTTCAGGCGAGGACTGGAGGAGACTTCTCCTACCGACACAGTGCCCTGTGGGGCTCAGGGCTGGCCATAGTGCCGGAGGAGCATAGAGAAGATGTTGGCTACTTACAAGCTGCACCACCTCAAAGAAAAACACTCCCAAAAAGCAGCCCCCCACGCAGCACCGGGCCGCCGCCGGCCGGCCCTGTCCAGGGTCCTGAACCCTCCAGGCAGCTCAGCGAGCACGCTCCGCTCTGCCAGCGGCGGGGCAGCATGATCTGCGCCTTCCTGCAGAGTATCAACGTCCTGGAGTGAGGAAGCCACCTTACTAGCGCATGAGGCCGGAATAGGCACAGACACGAATCGCTGCCGTTCGGCCTCTGCCTCCCTTTTCTCTAGCAATCATTTCTGCCTATTCCTACTCAGGGCTCCATTTTTGCATAAAGCCCAGCCCTTCCCAAAACATTCCCCATTTCTAGCCTACAACCATTCTCTTGCCATCAAAGAGACAGAGAGGAACTGAAGTATGCACAGTGTGAAGAATGACCTTCCTACAGTGACGGTGCTGCCCTTGAAGTCCAAAGCCACTGCTGCTGCAATGAGAGAACATGGCTGTGGTGCTGTTTGTGCCTGGGGAAGGCATTTGTTAGAGCTGAGACCAGCAGGGAAAGCTGCCATTCCTGCACATATGGAGAGCTTGCTGTTGCTTAGCAGCAGAGAGTTCCCTGAGGTCTATTCAGAGAGGTGAGCTAGGGTGGAAGCTGGACAATGTTCCCAGGAGAGTGGTAAAAATAGAAAGCCACACCCCACATCCCCACTTAGTATTTGTCCTTCAGGGTGGCAAGGTGCCCTTCTGCAAATCTCTGCCCTCTTGGTCGTGGCACAAAGCACACAGCTGGGATGTTAAATGCATTCCTCTGCTGAATTGCAATTGTCAAGGCCTGGACGGGGCCCATAGAAGTGTTGTAGGTTTGACAATGAGGATTAAATGATACTGGCTCAGTCCTTGCCAGAGAAAAGGGAAGAAAGTCTCAGTATATGTACCAAAGTAGTTCTTCATGTGTCCTGAGGCCAAACACCTGCTAACACCACTGGCCTTTGAAGCCAGCTTGAGTCACTCTGCTAGGAAGGGCAGTAATTTCCCAGACCAGTGAGTGGATGTGACTCCCCTAAGCTCTCTCTGGACTACAGTTCCAGGTAGCTTTCTAAATCTTAGTAGGAATGCTTGAACAAGTTCAGGTTTAAAAAACTGGCATAGCATAAGCCCTTTGGAAGGTATAGTCTTGCTCCATCCTTTGCACTCCTATCAGGAAGGGCATGATCAACTAACTCCTTATTAAAGACGGCTATTTTTTTTCAACGTTAGTGATGCACAGTGATAGCATAGAGCATTATATAAAGAGATGGCACTCATGTTCTCAGGCATGAATAATGTAAGATAAACAGCCACCTAAGCCGAGCATCTTCCAGTGCCTGGTGTTTGCAGTCAACTCTACCTAGCTCTGTAGGCAGGTACATCTGCATCATTGCATATGTACACAACCACCTAAATCCTGAAACAGCTGAGCAGTTTGGAGTCTTAAAGTCCTCTCAAAAATAGGCATCTTCTCCTTTCTCCCTGAATAATGATGCAGGCTGATGTTCAGCTGCATAAGATAGAACTGGACAAACAAATGCTTGGACTTTGTTGAAATGGGTTTTAACATTGAGGGACTTTAAGAGCTGAGAGACACAGACTGAACCCCTTCCAATGCCTAAAGGGAATTTGAACATGCATTTCTCATGTATGAGAGAAAATTCCCTCATTCATCAGGGTGGCTTGCTGTGCACGTGCATGTCTATGACCTTACTCTTAGTCCCCATTGCTGCCCTACTTTGTGCAGGTTAATTCAACTTCACTAGGACAGAGAGAAAGCAAAATGTGAACATCCTGACAATATAGTTAGACACAGAAGTGTTTGGCCTGGGTCTCGTTTCTGTTCCAAAAAAATATGTTATGAAAAATGGAGAGTTTACATGTGAGGTGTGTGTTTAATAAAATTATCCCATATACTGGAACCTTTATTTGCAACATACAAGGTAAATATTAAATCACGACTCAATTTCAGTATTAATATTAGCTACTAGTATATAAAGCATTTGGAAAAATAATCTCTTTACTAGACTTCCCTGAACATTTCACATTACATCTACGTAAGTTATTGACAAACTTTTAGGAGGGAAGTCTATCCAGCACGCAGTAGTTTTCTTTTATTCCACATCAGAAAGGAATGGCTTTATCTGAGGGTGCTCTTGCTATTTAATATTGCCCCTTTGTATGTTTCTTAGGCTCCAGTCTCTCTTTCTGCAGACTTGTCCAGTTACTATATTTTCCTAATTTTTTCTTTGCGGAAATGAAGAAACATGTTGTTATTGTTGTTATGATTATGATAATATTTTATTATTACTGAAAAGTCGTATGGCACCTTTTCTCTTATTTGTTCTCACTGAAAATGTTAAGAAGAGGTTATAAGAAAGGTAATATAGAACATGTATCCGTATTTTAATAACTTTGTATTCCAACATTCTTCAACAGTCACACTTCAGTGGGTGATCTAAAGCACATACCAGCTCTTTTGGGGCCTGTTTTGCTTTTAGGTGTTAAAACAGATTGCTGGGCCTCATACCTGAACTTCTTCTCCTTGCCCAAGGAGAGGTCATACATATTTGTGTGGCGGATTACATGTACCAGTCTATTTTAGTGTTTCCTGCTCACTTCAGTTGTTAAATTGAGGGTTTCTAGACCATTGAATGGAGCTGATTCATAGTGAATTAGGGAGCAATTCAAACAGAAAGGAGAAGCCATTTTTTACTATTTTCATTGACATGAAAGTGCACTTGTTACAAATCACTTTGAAGACCGATAGGCTTTTCTGGGAACAGAGATATTTTCTGAAGTAAAATGAGTTTCCAGGGACTTTAGTTGTACTTCTATTTTCTTTGATATATCAGCAGTATTCTAGTGTTTGCTTTATCTTATTTCTTAATAAAAACTTAAAATGTAATAAACACAGTCTTTTAAAAGATGCATTTTAAATAAGCATGTATTTAAGTGAAGATAATGCCAGTGATATTATGGGTAACAGCTTTGTTGAATTTTTAAATATTTGTATTCTTTCAACATCAGTTCCTTACAGGTGTAAGTAACTTCTCTTAATGGATCTATTAGTAATTGGCTTCAAATAGAAGATGTAGGTTCAATGATGATGAGATGCAGAATAAACCAGAGACTTCTAACATGTAAAACCAACCACAGACCTGCATGTTTTCACAGAGCATTAAGGTTATGTTCTGGGGTGACATACTTTCTCAGGGTTGGCCAATCCCAGACATAAGTTCTGCCAAAACTCTCTGCTTCAGTATTTGTATTAGTCAGCCTCCACTCTGAAGTCTTGGGAAGTCTGGAAATTAGCCTCCACTGTCTCCACTCACAACCCTGTTTCTTTTCCACTCCTACAGATGGATATCACATCTTTCTTACTTCTAAGGAAGAAAAAGCTTAAAGAGAAATAATCTTTGAGATGGAATTAAATGTTAGAAATAGAAGATGTTTTCCTGTAGTAGGACTGAATGCTGGACTTTATCGCATCAGTGTCAGCTCAGTGACGACTCTGCTCCCCATTCTGGCCCCAGTCCAGCTGATGCATACAGGCACTGTGGGGTTTGTGAGCCCTCAAATGGAGTTCTGTGGCACAACTCATGTGCTTAAAATCCTGGGTGACTCAGAGTTTCTGGCAGATTGATAGACTTGGTGGCTTGGGCAAAGGAGGTCTGATTAGAAATTGCAATATGACACATACAAAAAATGAAATCTTTGTTGAAGTATGGCTGCATTAAGCAACTATGTCCTTCATTTCATTTGCCATGTGTGGCAAACTGAAGCCTCGCTATATTCTGTCTCACCCTCTCTCCTTATGTATGTCAATAATTAGTTAAAAATGTAATGCCAACTACACTTTTGTTTTTAAATCATGAGGTTAGCATACATCTGTAAGTTTATCCTCTATTTTTTTTCCCCCATAAACCTTTGAATTATTTGGAATCATGAAAAAAACATACAGATTTGGTTGATTTAAAAAGAAAAATTCTCCCATCACAACAACATTCTGTTAGTTTATGTTCCAACGACATCATAGAACCTGTACCAAAGGTCTGGGCAAAACGTTGACCAGAAAAAATTAGCTTCTACATACAGAAATCGTGAATTTCCAGCTGATGACAGGAAGCTGTTCCGTAGCTCTCATTACAAACTTCCAGAAGGTGTCACTGTACACCTACAGTTTGAATGGGGACCCTCAACAGCTGAAGAATAGCGCCAAAGCGCTATTCCTCTTTGTGAGGGGTCCTCATCCCTGCCTATAATGCAAATTAAATCAACTAAAACTGGAGACATAAATATTTTTCTCTTTTCATGATTGACAAAGGAAAAACATCTTCATAGTATCAATGTCACTCAAGAGGCATCCATCCAGCTGTGACCTGCAGGTGTACTCCTGATATTCTGGGTCATGCATAACCTAATTATTACACAGGACCCTTACCACGCAGGTGCTTGGTAAGTAATAAATATAGTTAAATTAAAGAAGACTCCAAAACTGACATGACTGCAATTTTTAGGTCTAGAAAGTAGTTCATAGTTACATTCCAGAGCTGATTCAGGAACAAAGATTAACAGGGCAATTTGGAAGCAATGTTCCTGAACGGCTTGAGTTTTCAAAGTAGTTCAGAGTGAGTCTGAAAGCCCATTTGCACAACATGACTGCACATTAATATTCCAGCTTGACAAGATTCAGAAGGAAGCCACTGTGACATTCTGCCACTGACTTTTCATCAGATTTTGGACCTTATAAAATATAAAGGAATTGGGGGAATTATGCAGCCGCGTTAAAAGGCTGATGGGAGAAAATACAATTCACTTAAAGGATGTGGCAGAGAACGTGAAAAGAGATCAGAGCTAAACTATACTATAATTCCTTCAAAAAAGAAGAACAATAGAATAAAGAGCAGGCAATGAGAGACTGCTATAGAGTATGAGGTTAAAAACAATAGTATCAGAAATGAGAATGTTCTTGGCTGATAGATGCTAGCATGAAAAGCAAATTCTGTGTTTATCTCATTGCAGGCCTAGTTTGAGGTGGTGGCCGGGAGTATTTCTCCAGCATCTTAAAAAGACATTTGAGTGATGATGGGAGGAAGAGAAGCTGCTCTGATAAGAATGACAGTGAGGAGAAGGTGCGAACGTATTTGGGAAATGGGAAAACTTCAGGTGATATCTACCCCAGTGTGCTAAGTTATCAATGGTTCTGTGTGGAAGATTACTCGGAACAAAATGGACATATGAGCGATCCAGGTCTCATGTCGATAGCAAGGGTTTGAGTAAAGTGATGCGGCCTAGCGACAAGGTTATGAAAGAACACTTGGGGCGACGAAATGAGGAAGTTATCTCGAGAGGAAAACAACTCCCAGATCTGGAATAAGGAATTTGGCACGATTAAGTACTTATAAGGCATTCGCATGAACCAGGAGCTTGAACCAATCCTGAACGGTTGCTATGCATGTGTATTAGTAAGCTTAACCAATCAGAACCGTATAAAGTTCTCGCGGACACTCAGTGAGGGTATATAACCAGCTATTTGGGCTAAATAAAAGTGTCAGCATTTAATCACATTGATTGGTGTGCTGTCCGTTTATCTCCCACAGTTCTGAACAAGTACTGATTTAGAGTGGTCAGGTTACCCCCGTTATGTAGATACCCTTGCTGAAGCAAGGGGAAAGGCCTGGGGCTTCCTTGCAGAATCTCTTGCTAATCTTTCTTTCAGAGATGCCTCATGCGGTTTTACCCACATAGGAGTGCATGCCTGGGTTAGAGAGACTGTGATTGCAGACAGCACATATTACTGCTACATGTCATATTTGCTCTAGTTTTAGGAGCAGACCTACAAATGGTATCAGTGCCAGGTCTCCCTTGACACCACAGATACTGAGTTACAGATTATAGATACAGAGGACCTCAAGGAAGAAAAAAAAGGTGGGAAAAAACCCAGCGCTACTGAGCGTCTGGGGAAGACATCTGATATGTTCCTATCTGGAGAAACTGTGTTTCTCCTGTCTGATGCTCAGAGAGACTGACTCTTCTTTCTGCAGGCTGGACCTCTTCCTCTGGCTGCTCTGGGTCTGACCATCATGTTTCCCTGCAACTGGAAATACACTGCTCTTTGCTGCAGATTCTACAAGGGTCCTGAAGGACAGAGAACAGCAGTCCAGATGGGTAGAAATTTGGACAAATCTATTTTTATATCCCATCTTTATGCATCGTTGTTCAAAACAGCTCACTAACAGACCACACTTCTGGCGGTTTCCCTTCATTTCACTACTGATTTGAAGGACCATGTTTTCCTCCTGGGCAAATGAAACATTCCTCCCAACCTCCTTTCTGCAGTTCATTTCAAACTTACCTCCTGACCAAACACAGAAAAGACAAAGTGGGACTGAATGTATCCTGTCTGCAATAGCCTATACTTTCTTCTCTGATCTCTAACACCTTTAACTTATTTCTCCTGGTGATTTGGAAAGGATGGTAAGAATCCAGTAGAGTTTCGCTTTTCATTCTGTTTAAAGTGTGCCTGCTTAGAACCCAGTATGATACTTAAGAAAGCATAGCCTTTTTATGAGTTTGAAACAATTTTATAGCATGCCATTGTTGGTCAGGTAAATCATTCAAGCAGATGCTATTTTTGTATTTAAATGAAGCACATGCATTTATCTGCACAAGGTCTGTATGAAGAGAATAAACACAGTGCAGTGAGAAAGTCTGGTCTGTCATAAAAATAACAACCATCTTCCAGAATCAAACATTTCAGTGAACATAAAGAAATGCTAGTTTGAAGAAATGTCCCTGGCATTTGTGACAGGCTGTGACTCACTTTTCAGTCTTCAGATTGGAGAACTACCCAACTATTCCATGCCAAACCATCCAGAAGATCTGGATGCAAACTGAGAAACACTCTTTAACCCTCTTATTTAGAGCCCATATTAAATACAGATGTTATAGACATCCCATTTATTGACATGCAGAATTCTGGGTAATGTAATCTGTAAATGGAGCAAGAATTTCCAAATGAAAAAAACAGGATGAAGGTATGGACAGGAGCAACTTGGCCACTTCTCCAGTTCAGTCTCAGCACCTGTGAAAATCTGAGCACAAGTTCCAAGTACCAAAAGGCACAGAGTGTGAGTGACAAAGCTTATTTTGGATACTAAACTCTGGGAATCTTTAGGCAAGGAATCCCTAAAGGGAGGTTTTCTTCCTGAAAGACATCCCTCCCAGAAGAATGCTTGTGTTTAAACAAATCAGTTTGGTAATAAAAAGAAAAGACCACGGATTTTACAAAATCAAGCACTGCAATGCAAATAAATTAATACTTTAAAATATTATAATCCTCTTACCTCTCATAATAAATGCCAGTCATTATGCAATTCATGAAGAAATACTTTATCCTATCGTGGTCTAAGTCTGATCCATTGTTTTCGCTCTTAACTTCTTTACCCTCAAAGGAAATAGTGAAGTCAATAGAAGAGTAAGAACTGTCTTCTTCTTTACTGAGTCCCAAAGTAAATCACAGAAGATGTCACAGCAAAAATCACAGCTACTTCCTGAAATTAGGCTGTGTTCACAAATAGAACCAAATGAATAACGGAACAAAGTTGAGCCCTTCCCGTTTTTCTGTATGAATTTCTCAGCCTACACCTGACATCTCTAGACTCCTGAGAACAATTTTAATCCTTCTTGTGAGTGTAATTAAGCACTTGCAACAGTGAATAAGGAAAACTGATGTGACATTTTGTAAGAGCATCAGCTGCTGCTTGGATAGCATCACTAGGCTGCTCTTGGTTTGTTGCAGTCTGTTCCTGCCTTTAATAGTTGATATGGTATTTTAGATTATCTTTATTTTAAGAATAACACTAAAAGTATACTACTGAGGGCAATCAGCCTCCTGAGCTGTCTGCAACCACATCTGGTGGTAGACTGAAGATCTGTTAAGTTAAAGATCTCAACATCTAAGTTTCCTAAAGTTCCATTGGAATCAGTGCCCAGCACAAGGATGGGCTGTGGGAAAGACCAAAACTTTGCAGATATCAAAACCAGTCAGTAAACAGGCACTGCAAGACCCACTGCAAGCCAGGCTTCTCCTCCTGACAGATCTTTGCCATTTCCCAAGCATTACCCTTCAGCACACCTTTTGGATGTGGCTGATGGAAAAATAACATTCAGCCTGCCTCAGCGTTAGGTTTTAATTCTTGAGATGAAATATACAATTAGTTCTATTGCACATAACAAGTGTCTTCATCCTTTGCATGGCCTCTGGTATCTCCCTTGCATTTCCTGGCTTGGCAGGGCTCTGGGTTTGACCTGCCCTCAGGAGGATGCACCTGGCTGTCACCTAGCAACATGGAGCTGTGCTTAGAAATGAAGATATTTGCAGTAGGATGTTCTGATCTCTTTTTGCATCTTTCTTTTGACTGGAAGAAGCTGACTCAGAAAGAGATGCAAATAAATGGGAGTAAAAAGCTGTCCTGTTATTGCACAAAAGGGGCCAGCAAAACGTAGGACTGGGTAAGCTCTGAATGGCTTGAAAGAAACATTTATTTTCCCCTAGATTCTTTGAATTTTTTTGTGGAAAGAAATTGCTGTGAAAAAACATGTACATGATTCATGACTTTTGTGTCTTTGCACCAGTCACAGGGAACAGGTATCAGGTAGCACACATATACAAACAGGGGAAGGAGTAAATTATTCTTCATGTTCACTACATTACAGCAAGGAGTAATGGATTTAAAAAGTAGGCAGGGATATTTAGATTAATGGCTTTTTAATGGTAGGATGGTGAAGCACTGGAGCAGGCTGCCTAGACACTGGAGTCTGTTACTGAGGTTTTAAAGAGCAGGCAAGGTAAACCTGTGCCAGGAAGGGCTTAAGGATGGTTGATCCTAGCAGCAAAGGCCAGATGACACTTCCAAGCTCCAACACAGAACTGCCCTCAGTGATACTGCACCTCACATCACTCTCCTGGTCCATAGAAGGATTTGCTAATTAGAGTGGACTGGCCGACACTCGCAAACCTGGGCATGACCTTTTCTGGCACTTTGGGATTCCTCTGGTGCTCAGAAATCCCTGAGAAATCTGAGCTGAAAAAAAAAGACAGCACAATTCCTCCTACAATTGGACATGAGGTGTATTGGAAATAAAGTAGGATGTGATGGGAACTCTGTGCTCAAGTGACCTCTACCACATGATGTCCTCTAGGAGAAACCATAAATCAGAGCCACACCAGCTGTATTATGTCTTATCACTCTGGGGCTGGTGATGTACAAAGGTACGTCATTTTAGTTTTGTATTTTACTGGAAATCATTTACTTTCATCAGCCTGGGTGTGAAAGACATATCATGGAGTAAAGGTCAATTCCTCCTGACTCACAGACACCTTTTTAAGACTAGGTACCTTTTTAAGAAGGCCTCCATGGTTTTCCAGAGAAATATTGCTTTTCCTCAGTATCCTTTATTTAAACTATTTATTCTTGATGGTGGAAAGATATCCTAAACTAATACATTGGTAAATCTGAAGTTACCCATATCTCAAATTACTTGATTCAGGTTTAGGCTGAGTGGGTTATTTATTAACTAGCATGACATTTTGTTCCCCTTAAAGAAGGTCGTCTTATATTAATGAAAACAGTAGCTGTTATTCAGGTCAGTCTAGGATTGTTTTGCTGAAAAATTTCCAGAACTAGTGTAAAAACAGTTTATCTTTTGGGGTTTTTTTTTTATTCATTGAATTCTTTCTGTCAGTAATATCCTAATCAGCCCAGGATTCTGCATTTTTCATTTCAAAGGTGCACAGCTAAAAAGAAAGTATTAGGGCTATTTTGAAGGTAAAATATGTAAATCACTAAATTGGAAAAACACATGATTGCAAATTAGTACCAATTATCTCTGAAGACTAGAAAATTTGCACACCATTAATGTGCAAGTAATCCACCCATTTATGTGTTGCACATGATTATTTTGACAACTTTTACAAAAGAATGCCCTCTGATTGCTCTCTGTGCAGCTATTGTTGGCTCACTGACAACACTGAGCAACACAGCTCGCTATTCTCACAACACTGTTTCTGGATGCAAAAGAAAAATATCCATGACTTTAAAAAATATTGTTGTGCCATGTAATTACAGAACAGTTTAAAAAGAAAGACACTGTAAAGAGCTATTTGTTTCACAGAACAGGGGCCTCTGCAGACTGTCTAGTCCAACCTCCTGCTCTCTGGTGCCCTAAAACCATGCCCAGAAGGGTCTGAATACCTCTCAGGATGAAGACTTCACAACCTCTCTGGGCATCCTGTCCCACTGTTCATCCAGGCCCACAGTAAAAAAACAAACAACTTTCTGCCTGGTAGAATAATTCCTGTATAAGCTGCATTCATCTGTTCTTACATTCACGTATGATGCCAAAGATTAAAACATATTATATTTTAAAGGAGTTATATTTAATGGTTTAAGCTGCCTGGAGCAGACTAATATACTATGGACATTCAGAGGAGACATGGGGAGAAGAAAACCCCAACCCAAACATGAAAGGTCTCTGAAAGGCTGCCCAGGAGTAGCAAGCAAGTGCTGAAAATGAGTCCTATCCACTGATATTAGCTAAGCCAGTGGCTTGTTGCATGTCTTTCAGGGCTAAGTCTGCTAAAGGGTGTCCCATTCACAGCATATTGTGCTCCTCCATGGCTCCCAAAAGGACCCACAGAGCTGAATAAGGCACTGGCACCTGCTCCCTCATCCTGCTGGGAGCTGGTATCTGGGTGGACAGAGCTGGTATCCACGCCATCCAAAAACATCAACATGCTGCATGGGGAGCTGCCTCACGTGGACAGAGGAAACTCTCAGATGCAGGAAAGGGCATTTGTGCTGCATCATTCAAAGGAAGTTATGGGACTGGTTTGGCACTGTATGTGCATTGCTCTTCATTTGGGAGCCACAGTCCCAGAAAGCACCCAGCTCCTGCCCCAGACCTACATGTCTGAATGTTGCTGTTAGCATATATGTTGGAGATACAGGACAGGCTCAGATCCTTTTTTCAGTCTGAATTTGCATGGGTTGATCTCCCAGACTGGTGGCCTAGCCACTGGAGGCAGTCTGTCAGCCTCAGCTTTCAGAAGTGCCCTCCCTGGCTTGGACCCAGCTAACCAAATGGAGGGGAAGGAGGAGGACTTTCCAACCCAGCTGCAAGGGACCTCCCTGTGAATTTTGGACTGGGCCTCACTGAATACCTGTTGAAAAGGGAAATGGAAATATTTCTTATTGCATTTCAGACCCTTGTGTGGTAAGTGCCTTAAACACAGTAAAGCATCACCACCCCCTCTATATAAGGAATATTAAATTATTATACAGCAAAGAATGATTTCAACACAAGAGAAGAAGAGACCCCGGCTATCCTTCTCACAGACATACTGCGGTCAGTTGTTAGGTTATTCTTCTGCTCTGTATGGTTTCAAGTCACCTCAGGGGAAGGTTTTGAACCTGGACTTCCCATAATTTAGGCAACAGCAGCATTTGATGGGCAGTCAAATGAGAAAGCACTCTCCTGTCCTGTGTCTGCAGGGAGGATTAACTTCAGGAGCATGTCCGTGTCTGTGATTCACAATGGAAAGATGAGTTGTATCCCTAATGTTATTTGGTGTTTCTGCTGATGACCACCTCTCCAGAATGGTGGCCTGTTGAATCCTATCCCTGTGTACTCAGTTATGCTCATACATGTGCAGACACCTAGTCCACAACTCAGACACATGGGCTCTAGGGAACACCAGCCTGCCTAAATGCACCACGAAGTGATGCTGGTCACTGGGGTGATCAAGGCCTGTTGTAGATCATGATGGTTTTAGCTATGAGAGTAACTATTTAATAGCTATTAATGTTTATTTTGGATTCCAGTCCTGTATGTTTTACTTCCATCTTACGGGTTTGTTTTACTTCCCTCACTCAACACAGAAAACTGTAAGATATTTACTCAACCAACAGATTCATGCCCTGATGAACATAACTCACTTGGAGCCAAAATGTCTTTACTATAGCTACAAGTATTATAGTTAAACTAACAGATTTCCCACTTTAGATGATGAGATGAAAAGGAGGACTCTAATCCCCCCAAATGGCTAGTGCAATCCTCACAGCATGGATGACCCGACCCTAATAAGTGCTAAAGACCTGGGTATGGAGTAACCATGAAATACTGCCTCCTGTGCCCCAGGAAAACTTTGTGACTTCTGACAACAGCAATAAATGAAACAAACTTTTCCTTGGAGGAAGACTTTTGCAAACAAGAGAAGCCACTTCCAGTTTCTACTTGACCCCTCTTGCAGGGTTGGGGGCTGACATGCCTTAATCTTCCTAATAGGTCTGCTGATGAGATAGATACACAGCAATATTTTGCTGAACACTACATGTCTCAAAAGGATTGATACTTTAGGACTGATACAGTCTGTAAAATATGCAGGAGTAGCCCTTTCTTGGCTAGTAAAAACACTTCAGAGACAAGGTAAACACTTGTTATAGAGCATACAAGTCAAGAAGACGAAATTAACCAGCACAGAAGACCACAATGTTCTCCAGTTTGTCCTAGAAATGATTCTGTGTACCTTTAAAACCAACTGCATATGATTTTACATCATTATCTTAATCTATTATCTTTTACATCATTATCTTAATCTTAATAACTATTCAGCAAAATACCCAACTTTTTCCCTACCTAGAAGTATACTGTATTATCAAAGAAGTGGTCAGTAAGACTAGGTGTAAATAATTTGGTGGTCCTAAATACCCTATAATACTCCTATTTCTCTCCCAGAATTCTGTCTCCCTTTGAAATGTTGCTCCTGAATAAAATGGAGCATCAAACATGTCTCATATTTTACATCTGCTATATAGGAATAACTATTTTGGCACAGACAAAGAATGTTAGCTGCCAAGTGATTCAATCCACAGCCACACAGTTTGCACCCCCTGCCCATCTCAAACATAAGAAATGGATAAAATGTGACTATTAAACTATGTTTCAGCCTATTTAACTAAGCACAACACCTGTTCGAAAGAACAGAAGGAATGTGTTCTTGGCATAAGTTACTGTTTGGTTTGTTCCTAGCACCCTATGACAAAATCACAAGCTTTAAGACATACAAATGCTACCGTGACTAAGTATGAAAAGCAGACTTCACCAAATAAACACTCCTAACATGAAAATGTACTTGGGACATATTATATCTGAAGAGGGTGAGTATACTTACTAATATCAGGACTTTTCCTACTTTTATAAAAGATAAAGACAACACCTGATTTCAGAGGGACTGTTAATGGTAATTAATGACTGACAGCTCTTATTACTTGAAGACACTAGAGTACTTGGCAAAGCAGTGCAGTCATTCAACTGCATGGTGTCCTTTACAAGTAATATCTTTTATGATTTTTTACTTTTCTGGAGTTATTTTATCAAACAAATCATGATTCATAGCAGTCGCTAAATAATTTAGATGAGCTATGCATGGTCACAAGCAACTTCCACACTACATGCAATTCACGGAATAATGTTTGTCATCTCCAAACCCAAAAGGTTTATACAGAGCTGAGATTAGCTAGATGTCTTATGAGGAACAGCTGAGGGAACTGGGGTTGTTTAGTCTGAAGAAAATGATGCTCAGGGAGGTGAGCTGGAAGCCAAGGGGATCCCACAGCTCATCCTACAGGTTCAAGCAAGGCAAACAGGACAGACAGAGATGATCCGAGCAAGGTCCAGTTCATAAGGCAGTGTCACAGCAAGGTGGAAGTCTACCCTTCAGATCAGGGTTACGACCAGGTCCCACAATCACCAGGCAAGCCCATGCTGACAAGGTGCAGCCAACATTAAGCCAGGAAGTCAGCCCAGGTGGGGTTAAGGTCTCAACCAGGTGGCTCCATCACCACAAAGGGCATGGCTGTCACTCAGTGGAGACCAGCACTCCTTCAGCGCAGCTCAAGCAGGCAGTGAACACGTCCTTGGGCATGAGCTTAAATAGAGTTGCTGAGTCCATGAGTGAGGGTGGAAGCCTAAAGTAAGACTGGTTGGGCCATTAACAGCTATTAATGCCCTCAGAGCTGTCATGTATTTGCAACCTCTCACCGTCTCCTTGTGCAGTGTAATGTTTCTGGGGTGTTTATCTTGTTAACTTGCAAAAAGCTCACTAGAACCACACAAGAATGTGTCTGTATTAGCTCTGGGTTAAGCAAGTCTTTGCATCTTTGTGTCCAGACCGCTAAAAAGCAGTTTATTCACTTTTGCTTTTTAGCACTTTTATAACTCAAGATGAAAGCATGTCAGAGGGAAAGGCTTTTTAAGCAATGCAAATGGAGATTAGAAATAAACAACTCACTGAGTTAATTTAAATGTCGTGAAGAGAATTTAAAAGGCCTTTAAACTCTGCCTACCACTTTTCAAAAACATTTCTCTTGTAATTCAGTTTCTCTTTGAAAGCGTGTTCAAGAATAAATAAACCTAATTCAAGTGTTCTGTTACAAGATTTTTTTTTTTAAATCTCAATTTATTTAATATTACAACTTTTTTACTATTTGGCATATAGAATTAGATATCAACTTGCTGTCAGAAGCAGCCACTGCTCACATTCAGAAGCATAAAATTCAAAATCTCACCAAAGGTGGAAATGAACATGGGATTTAATGAGGACTGGGGAATCAGTCTGATCAAAGACACTGTCAGTCACACAAATCATGGGTCTAAGAACATAGCTTGTCTATAGCGACCAGTGTCATGTGTAGAAACATTTTACCAGAAAGAATCTGAACTTTCTGCAGGCTTCAATGCCACCAGAAAATCACAATAATAAAAAAAAGTTTTAATGTGATCTTGTCTGTTCTGGGAGTGTGACGAACTGGTCTTGAACCTTACAAACTTCAAGTTGATTTCCTAAGTACTAGGAAATCATGTAATCTCCCTGCCTTGGTTTCCTACCAGTAAAAAAGAAAAGTATTTCCTTCCTGTGTGAAGTAAAGCTTGTAATTTATTTTAGTTCCCAGTCTTAGGGCTGTACACATTTCTAGATGGCTAAGTTTCCTAACTTCCTATCACTCACACAGTCCTTGTAAACTCATGAACTGCTAGTAGCATTGCTTACATTACATATGTGAAAGGATCACTTGCTGATGAGGTTTATTAAGTTCTGGAGACATGTTCTCTAGAGCATGTAACCCCATACAAGAGCTTCCACATGACAGCAATTTCACCTCAACTGAGCTCATGAAGTGGTTATAGAGCATCTCCTGGGCTGTCCCTGCAGACTGTGCCTGCTACCAGAGACACACTGGCAGAGCTGTAGCATTTAGAAACATAAGCACAGAACAAAGTAAGTGGGACAGATAGCCAGTGGGTGAAAGGAAGCTGGCAGTGCTGGTGTTTAAGGGACTCTGGACAGTAAGTGGTCCTGAACCTTGCAGTGTCATTTAGGTCCTCCTGTAGATAAATCCCTTTGCAGAGCAGAGAAATAGTAAGCTGTCCCTGTAATAATAAGTGAGGTCCCTGACTCAGTCCTGTGCACCATGTTCTCAGAAACTCGGCAACAAAGAGCCATAAAAGTAATCACCAAGCTGAAAGGAACTATTTACCTGGCATGAAGAAAAGGGTGGCTAAATGAAAAATGACCACGGACATGAGCTGTGAAGAACTCAATACATGGGTTTCAAAAGCTATGACTGCCAAGGGTTGAATTCAGGAGCCATCATGCCTGTGACATAATCCCTTCTGCTTCAAGACAGCCAACATGTCCCCAGGCTCATGTGCTAAATGGACAGATAATGAGACAGAATGACATGAAATTATAAAAGGAGTGTACTTGGTCCATTATTGGAAACAGTTTCCTGATAGTGGCAAAGTAGGCTGAGTATTTCCTCTCAGCAAAAGTAATGAAAGTCATTTAGGATTTTTGATGAGTGTATTTCTGTAATTCAAATGAAATGGCCTCCTGGAAACAGATGTGCATTAGGTAAAGAGATGGGATGGAGAAGACAATTCTTGCTTTAAATTGAATGTCTGTAGGGCAGATGTGGAATGGGGAACGGCTTCTTCCCCTGTCTTGTCTTTCAACAACCCTGCCAACTACCTCGACCGGCTGCCTTACTCCCTCCCCACTGTGGTGCTAAGCTAGTCTGAGAAAACCCCAAACTTTGTGGTTCTGAGAGTGTGTGACTTTGCTGTCACATTCTCTTCCCTACCATGCACTAGGGTGCACCACTTCTGCACCAAAGTTTTTATAAGATATGGTTTCTTGCACCTGTCTCTCTCGCTTTGTTGAGCTGCAGGGGAGCGTGCTACCCACTATAAATATCGCTGTTTCATCCCTCAGGCAGCTTTTGGGCTTTTGACAAAATCTACGTGCTACATGTCTGTTGTTAACCAGCTCTACAGGTTCGCTAAAGGGATTTACTGTTACACCCAAATAGATTTTAGTATTATGCTGTGTTTGATTTCTTTGGGATGTCCTTTGTTAACTACCAAGGAAAATCATCTGAGGTAGCATCAGTAAAAAATGCAGACCTCTTCAGTGTCTAAACACCATGAAACAACATGTTTTCCCTCACCCTTTAAACCACAGATTAACTCCATGAAGTATGAATCATTTTTATGACTTAGATGGATGTGTTTAATATGTTGTTTGAAAACAGACACTTAACAGGTAGGTAGATCACCACCTCCTTCGTCACTGTGGTTGCAACACACCAAGGAAGAGAGGGCAGAGGATGAGGCTCAGAAATAAAGAAAAACTACATGAATACTGATGTCTCGGTGACAAATAGTCTACGGCTGTTATACACGACATTAACACTTTCTTTTTGCTGCTTTCCAGATACAGCATTTCACCCCTCCTTCAGGACATTTAGATATCCCTGGATTTTGTCTTACCTTGAAAATCCACTGTGCTGCTTTAATATTATCTTCATCTTCATTTTGAAAGGTCTCCTTTGCTTGGCAGTTGTCTGCACGGTAGCTGTGAGTCCTGAAGTAGAGCAAAACTTGCCTCCACATTGAGAAATAAAAAGGCTGTTCCTGAATCCAATTTTACAATGATCTTTCTTGGAAAAGCACCACTTCTATTTAACAATGAAACAAAACCAAATCCCAGACATTGGGCTGAATGACAACAACATAGAGGTGGCTCGTCCTTACACTGATGGGCAAATGTCAGGGCCTCTTGCAGCTTGCCAGTTCTTCCTGCAGCCTCCACAGTTCTGGAGACAAACAGGATTATCTGCCCTCAGATATCTGCAGTGCCTCATCCCCTCAGCATCGTGCTAGCTTAGAGATTAGATATACGACTTCATAGGTTTTAGGAAATTGAATACATGTCAGAGATACAGGCTGTAACAATCATGAAACACATTTTATCACCTCAAAGTGAATGTATTTCATTTACAGCTCAAAGGAAGAAACAACTCAGCACGTAGCTATACTCTCCCGGCAGCACGAAATGGAGATGTCTGTCTTAGGTCAGTGGCACCTGTCAATCACATTTTTTCTCACCGACTGAACAGATGGTCTACTGGTAATCCTTCCGGCTCCAATGAAAACACCACACGAGCAGCAGCCATCTCTGAGGATAGAGACAAACTAAATATAAAGACTAAGACTCCAGGTAGATTATTAATAGATTATTTCTCTTAGCTTTATAGAGGGCTGCCAGGATTTTATCTCCTGTTTGTCAACATCCACTTGCTATTTATTTTTTGTGTTTTGTGAAATGGTTTCTCTTTTGTGGGAGAAACACAAAAAAAATAAGGAGGAATATTAAATTATTGTGAAACTTTAATTCAAACAATTATGTTAACATTGTTTATAGTTCTGGTCATTAGAAATGCTGTTGTAATGAGAGCTAAGCAAATAATAGTGTTCCTTGTGTGGGAAAGCATTTGGGAGCTTTTTAAAACATCTTATCCTGGAGAGCAGAAAGTCAAATTCATACATATGTTAGTGTGCACTGAAAAGAATCGATCTGTTAATATACAAATAATTTCAAAATGCTTCTAGTTTTAATAATTTTATATTTTAAATTAGTATTTTTGTTAGAGTTAGCTGAAGCTTCCAAACGAGAAGTTACCATAAATGGGGACCCAAGAGAGCTTCCATTTTAAGTGTCTGATGGGAAACTCTTATCTATTTTGAAAGTTTACAACATCTTTTTCAAGTTGAAAAACATGTCTAAACCAACATTTTTTTTCTGCCAAGAGTCAAAAGTTTTGACAATTCAGCACCGTAGAGATAGGGTAGATATAATGCTATCTGCCTCCATTTCATCTCTTATGAAAAGAGGTGTCTTGGTCACATCTCTGTCTTTTTTCGGAGAAATCACAGAATCAACTGTGTTGGAAAAGACCTTTAAGATCATCAAGTCCAACCTTTACTCCAGCACTGCCAAGTCCACCACTAACCCATGTCAGTAAGAGCCTCATCTACATGTTTTTTGAGCACTTCCAGGGATGGTGATTCCACCACTTCCCTGGGCAGCCTGTTCCAGTACCTGACTACCCTTGTGTTGAAGAAATTTTTCCTAATATCCAGTCTAAACCTTCCCTGATGAACCTTGAGGCTGTTATTTCTTGTCATATTGCTTGTTACTTGGGAGAAGAAACCAGCCACCTCCTCTCTCCATCCACCTTTCAGGTATTTATAGAGAGCAGTAAGGTCTCCCTTGAGCCTTCTCTTCTCCAGACTAAACAACCCCAGTTCCCTCAGCTGCTCCTTATCAGACTTGTGCTCTAGGCTCTTCACCAGCTTCATTGCACTTTTCTGGACCCACTCCAGTGCTGAGGAGAAAAATGAAGAGCAATGAGAGAACACTTCTTCCAGCATTTGACTTGACAAGCTGAACTGCATTAGAAGTCATCTTATAGGAAGAAAGCTGTTGCATAAACTCTGGTAATAAGTCTGACTTTGGTTAGAGTTACTGCTGAGGTTTAGGTAACCACCTTCTTTTCTGTCCTCTAGCTAGGCTTACTGTCAGCAGCACTAGGTAGCGCAGCATTCCCTTTTTCCTTAATGAAGTTGCTGCTCTGACCTAGCCTCTTCATGTGAGAGAGGAGGAAGTTAGAGGATTTATTGCTTTTTATTTTATTTTATTTTACTTTATTTTCATTTTATTTTAATTTATTTTAATTTTCTTTTTTAACCCGTAAGTGGGCTTTATTTCACCTCGTCCTGCAGAAATTTCACAAAGAAGAGTGCTTCTTCTACACATTCAGCAGTGGACACCCTTGTCCAGACAAGAGCTGTTGGCACAAAGCAGCAGAGACTGACAGTGAGAGACGGAGAGACCCTGTAGACTGCAAAGAGGGACTGGACTGGAGACTCTTAGAGCTTCCTGCTTTCAATATAGATGTATATGTTCATGAGACAGAGACACCTGTCCCTATTCCTTAAAATAATGTACCCTACTATTAACTCCAGCTGCATTTATTTCTCAAGGCTATAGTTTTGCACTGGCCTTTCTGTTCCTGTTTCTGCATTGTACTTCACTTTGAATTTTCTCACAACTGTTCCATTCTACCAGGGAAAAAAATTGAAGAAGTATTTATCATAGGATCATAGGATCATAGAATGATTAGGGTTGGAAGGTACGTTACAGATCACCTAGTCCGTTTATTACAATAAAATGTTAGTTTATTTTTCTTTTGAAAACATCACTCCTGTTGAGGATATATGTGTGGTTCCTTAACTAAGCATGCAAAAAGTTTCAAAGAAGTGGTGGAGCAATCAGAACATTGCCTGGTACGACATTTGCAGAACTGTGGTGCAGGTTAATTTCTACTTTGCACTATTTTCTTCTTCCAACCTGTAGAGCAGTGCTTTGGGGAAAGGAGTATTTTAGATTTACAACAGCACGTGCTTTGTTTTCCCCCATGTGTGTGACCTTGAGCTAGTTTCTTCATATTTCTCTGTCTCATTTTTCTAGAAAACAAAACCCCTCCTACTTTACATTAGTGTTGTATGGACTTAGCCACTGACTCTCAGAAAGGCTTCAAGTTTCACACATTACAAAACCAGATAGATTCCCTCTAATATTTCCCTCTTGCAACCAACCCACAATCAGATTTGTAGTTATTTCTTCTCCACTGTTGCCTCTCTCCTGCTATAGAGTCCTCCTTGCTAAAAAATAACAGGCTTAATTTAGCGTCTGCACCTGGCACTTAGTTCTGCGATAACAGAAACATGTCCTGCTCTTGCAGTGCATCCATGGGAACTTGATGCTGAAACAAGTCATGCTAGGAAGCCCACGCCTAAGGCTCACATCTGTCCCTTGTCATACAATGTACATGGTGCTCCTTTCCACGTTGCCCTGGGAGGATGCGGTTTAAGCCTTGGAAAAGTAGAAGCCTGAGCACTCAGAAGATCTGATCTGAATCCTTGGATGAATAACCTTAAGGTAAAATGAAGTCTTGTTTTAGGAATGGTAGCTCTTAAAGGTGAAGCTAGTCTCTGCGCTTTTCTAATGGACAGGTACCACTTTGAGAATGTCCTTCTTTACAAATTCTGCCATTTCTGATTTTTTATTTGTCAATAATATTTTGCGACTTAGACAAGTGTGTTCACTTTTCCTGACCTTCTAAGTGTGCTTTTCTTGGGTAAACTTTCCAAGCCATTTCTTCTATATGCTAAAAAGTTGTACAGGCATGCTGGAGACAGCCAGGTGATGTACAGAATGCTGAAAGGTTAAATGGCAGGCGTGCAAAACACTTCTGCAATTTGCAGAATATATGAGAGACATTGTTCTTATTAGAAGAAGGGAAGGAGAATAGAAATATACTCTCATGATCCAGCTGTCCGTAGTCTTATTGTGAGGATGACTCATCTGCATTCATTTTTCTAGTGTTAAACTATTGAACATTTTTATTCTTTGTGATTCAGGCAATTGATGAATTTTATTCCTGCATGCTGATATGCTTTTTATTTTTCTCTCTGTGTTTCACACATTAGTAAATTCATCTAAACATAGCAACTTCAAGTGAAGATGCACTGCCAGGAGTTAATGGACAAGCACTGACTTGACCAAAATTAGCTAAATGAAAATTGTTTTGTAGCACCTGAATCCTAAAGGATAGATGCTTACCAAAAAATAGGAGCACAGAACTTTTCCAAACATAATCTTTAGCAACATCCAGTTCAGAGAGTCAACCACCTTGAATAAAGCACCATGAGGTGCTCTCTGAAGCTGATGACACAGGATGGATTTGCACTGGTTGCTGAGGGTTACCTCTTGTTGTCATAATGATGACAGGTTCCTGCAATGACTATATGATGTTTTTCTTTCTCAAAGCCTACCCTTGCAATGAAGTTTCTTTACACCAAGAGTGCCTCACAGGACTCACACCAAGTGAAAATTTTCAGATGTGCCCAAGTATTTGACAGATGGGAGATGGGAGCACATGTAAATCTGTGGAATACCCATCAGCCTCTGGCAAGGTGTTTCACAGTTTAACTGTGCACTTGTCAAAGGAGTAGCACTATCATCAGCAAAGTTTTCACTATACTGTTTACCTCCTTTCTCAAACACTTGTGAGTGTGCTGAACAGCACAGACTCCAGCCAGATGCTTTTTGCTCTCTGTTGAAGACCATTCTGCACTGTGAATGCTGATCATTTCTTCCTGCCCTCCGTTGACGTGCCATTCAAGAGTTATGAATCAATACACAGATCTTTCCTTTTAACCCAGGAGAGCTGTTTTTTTTTCTTAAGAGCACCTCCAGAGGCATTTCAGTGAATGCCTCTTGGAAATAAATCCAAGTGGGTGATGTTTATCTGTACCAACCTTTCCCACACACATGAAGAACTCCTGAAGAGGTGTGAGATATAACTGTACCTTACAAAGCTGTAGTGACTTTTTGTTAATGATGTTTTGCATTTTTTCCATTACATGACATGGAGGAATATGTAGATTAAGTATATTATTATACAGGTATATTGAGGAACAATATATTGTTTGCATTCTCTAATATGGCACATTGCGTTCACTAATTTGATTACCCTGTTAGAGACTCTATTAACTTGCCTGGCATAGATGCCATGTTCACTGTTTGGTAGTTCCTTAAATGCCCCCTGGTACTCCTGTTTAAAAGAGTATTAATTCCCATTACAATTATTTTTCCTATCTGCCTTTCTCTTTCTGCTAAGTCAGTAGAGGCAAACTTCCAGCCAGTTTACAGAAAAGTTACAGGAAAATATTTTTACTGTAGCCTCTCAACCACCTGTGAAATGAATAGTAAAATCAAAGTTCATAATTTATGATGAAGCAACATGCTGAATCACAGCTTTTCAAAGCTCTTTTCTATAGAGAAATTATTATGTCGCTGTAGTATCAAACTTTTTACTGCAAATAGCAGTCTATCTTCTTCTAGCCAGACTGAATGGATGGTGCTGGACTCTTGCAGGTGGTGCAACTAGGCAAAGAAATTAGTGTGCTATGAAAAAAAAAGGGACCACAGATGACCTAATGCATGCTCCAAAAAAGAGATCACATTGGGCACCAAACTGAAACCATGAGTTTACTTTTTCTCTACTTGCTATGAAGTACTGAAACAACACTGGAAGCAGGGACTAGAAGTGAGAGAACCACAGTCCTGTGTGTAGTTGTACTTGGTTTCAGCCAGAACTAATTATAATTAATCAGTGGCACAGTAATGAAACCCCTCCTTGAATTAAAAAAAAACACTGCTGGAGGTACTGGGCAGGTATAATTTAAAGAACAGTGTATCCTCTAAATGGATGTCCTGGAAAATACAAAGACCATAACAAAATGAAAAGTTAAGTGTAGACATCTGTAGGGACCTCTACTTTGGCTGTCTTGATCTGCTTGCACACATAACTCTCTGATCGACTTCTTTTTTCCCTGCCTTTCCTCCTTACATGTTAGCAGAATTACCCTTCAGGATCATTTCTGACTAGGAGTGGTGTGTCTGTGCACTTCATCACAGTATGACTGGAAAACTTCACTCAGCAACTGAAATCAGAGAGGTTTTTTCTTGGAAACATGGAAGTGTAAGCCTGTGGTTTCTGACGCGCTTGGGCTTTTAGTCTGAAAAGCTTCCTGCTCCTTTTGCTTAGAGAAACAAAACCCAGCACATACAGGCCATTTTTTACAAAGCAAGAGGTTGTGCAGCGTCTATCTCCCACTGAGATATGGCTTGGGAAGAACAAAATGGCATGCCCCCAGTGCACAACCCCGTGCAGCTCACAAAGTGAGGGAGAAGTGTGACACAGCCGGCTGTGAGACCTGGCACAGCACAGCACAGGCAGTAAGACCGCCCTACCAGAAGCAGGGTCCAGGAACTCCTGACTCCTTTCCAGCTGTAGGAAAGAATCATAGAATCATAGAATCGTAAGGGTTGGAAAGGACCTTAAGATCATCTAGTTCCAACCCCCCTGCCATGGGCAGGGACACCTTGCCCTAAACCATGTGGCTCAAGGCTCTGTCCAACCTGGCCTTGAACACTGCCAGGGATGAAGCATCCACAACCTCCCTGGGCAACCCATTCCAGTGCTTCACCACCCTCACTGTAAAGAACTTCTTCCTTATATCTAATCTAAACTTCCTCTGTTTAAGTTTGAACCCATTACCCCTTGTCCTACCACTACAGTCCCTAAGGAAGAGTCCCTCCCCAGCATCCTTGTAGACCCCCTTCAGATACTGGAAGGCTGCTATGAGGTCACCACGCAGCCTTCTCTTCTCCAGGCTGAACAGCCCCAACTTCCTCAGCCTGTCTTCGTATGGGAGATGCTCCAGCCCTCTTATCATCCTCGTGGCCCTCCTCTGGACTCGCTCCAACAGCTCCATGTCCTTTTTATGTTGAGGACACCAGAACTGTACGCAGTACTCCAAGTGGGGTCTCACAAGAGCAGAGTAGAGGGGCAGGATCACCTCCTTCGACCTGCTGGTCACGCTTCTTTTGATGCAGCCCAGGATACGGTTGGCTTTCTGGGCTGCAAGCGCACACTGCCGGCTCATGTTAAGCTTTTCGTCAACCAACACCCCCAAGTCCTTTTCTGCAGGGCTGCTCTGAATCTCTTCTCTGCCCAGCCTGTAGCAGTGCCTGGGGTTGCCCCGACCCAGGTGTAGGACCTTGCACTTGGCTTGGTTAAACTTCATAAGGTTGGCATCGGCCCACCTCACAAGCGTGTCAAGGTCCCTCTGGATGGCATCCCTTCCCTCCAGCGTATCAACCGAACCACACAGCTTGGTGTCATCGGCAAACTTGCTGAGGGCGCACTCAATCCCACTTTCCATGTCACCGACAAAGATGTTGAACAGGACCGGTCCCAACACCGATCCCTGAGGGACACCACTCGTTACAGGTTTCCAACTGGACATCGAGCCATTTACCACAACTCTTTGCGTGCGGCCATCGAGCCAGTTTTTTATCCACCGAGTGGTCCATCTATCAAATTGATGTCTCTCCAATTTAGAGACAAGGATGTCATGTGGGACAGTGTCGAATGCTTTGCACAAGTCCAGGTAGATGACATCGACTGCTCTGCCGCTGTCCATCAGTTCCGTGGCTCCATCATAGAAGGCCACCAAATTGGTCAGGCAGGATTTCCCCTTAGTGAAGCCATGTTGGCTGTCACCAACCACCTCGTTGTTTTTCATGTGCCTTAGCATGTTTTCCAGGAGAAACTGTTCCAAGATTTTGCCAGGCACAGAGGTGAGACTGACTGGTCTGTAGTTCCCCGGGTCTTCCATCTTCCCCTTCTTGAAAATGGGGGTTATATTACCCTTCTTCCAGTCATTGGGAACTTCACCTGACTGCCAGGATTTTTCGAATATGATGGACAGTGGCTTAGCAACTTCATTCGCCAGCTCCTTCAGGACCCGTGGATGGATTTCATCAGGTCCCATGGACTTGTGCACGTTCAGGTTCTTAAGATGGTCTCGAACCTGATCCTCTCCTACAGTGGGCCTAAGGTCTTCGTTCTCACAGTCCTTGCATTTGCTTTCCAAGACTTGGGTTGTGTGGTCAGAGCATTTGCTGGTGAAGACTGAGGCAAAGAAGTCATTAAGAACCTCAGCCTTCTCCAAATCCATGGTAGCCAGTTCTCCTGATAGCTTCTGGAGAGGGCCTACATTGTCCCTAGTCTGTCTTTTATTTGCTACGTATCTATAGAATCCTTTCCTGTTATCTTTTACATCCCTTGCCAAACTTAATTCTAGCTGGGCCTTAGCTTTCCTAACCTGGTCCCTAGCTTCTCGGGCAATGCTCCTGTATTCTTCCCAGGCCGCCTGTCCTTGCTTCCACCCACAAATTCACCCCATTGCAGCATGAGGCAGAAAGCAAGCAAATACTGGGTACTGGAGTACAAAAATGCAGAGCCCAAGGAGGCATTTCAGCGCTAGGGGCATTGCCTGCCATCTCCCTGGCCCCTTCCCCTCCTGGGCTCTGTCACAAGGTTGGTGGTCCTTTCTCACTTAGGTGGGAAACGGGAGAACTGGCAGCGGGGCTGGAGAAGCTTGCCCTGAGGGGCCCTTCCCAGCCAGGCTTGTGTTCTCTGTGAGAACAGAGCTGTTTCTTGTCAGCAAATAGCACGTGTGGGCACCCACATATTGTATCTTGCTATCAGTCTTCTCAGTATGGGATTAGACCTCCATATAAAACTATATACATACATACATGTGTGTGCGTACATAATCATAGAATCGGTCATAGAATGGTTTGACTTGGAAGGGACCTTAAAGATCATCTAGTTCCAACCCCCTGCCATGAGCACGGACACCTTCCACTAGACCAGGCTGCTCAAAGCACCGTCCAACCTGGCCTTGAACACTGCCAGGGATGGGGCAGCCACAGCTTCTCTGGGCACTCTGTGCCAGTGGCTCACGACCCTCACAGGGAAGAACTTTTTTCTAATATCTAATCTAAATTTAACCTCTTTCAGTTTAAAGCCATTCTCCCTTGTCCTGTCACTGCATAATCTTGCAAAAAGTCCCTCTCCAGATTTCTTGTAGGCTCCCCTCAGGTACTGGAATCTGCTCAAAGTTCTCCCCAGAGCCTTCTCTTCTCCGGGCAGAACAACCGTAGCTCTCCCAGCCTGTCTTCACAGGAGAGATGCTCCAGCCCTGTGACCATCTTTGTGGCCTCCTCTGGACTCGCTCCAACAGGTCCACGTCCCTCTTGTGTTGGTGGCCCCAGAGCTGGATGCAGTACCCCAGGCGGGGTCCCATGCGAGTCGAGTAGAGAAGAATCACCCCCTTCTACCTGCTGGACACACTCCTCTTTCCATGCAGCGCAGCATACTATGTATATACATATAAGTGTGTATGTATATGTGTATATAAGATGTCTACAAACACATGTGCCCGGCACCGAACAGCCACGCGAGCACACCGCCACCCGCACGCCTGCGCCCCGCATCTCTCTAACGGCCGCGCGCCATCCCCGCCCACCGCGCGGCGCTCGGGGCGGGGCGCCCTGTCCCTCCGAGGCTGCCGTCGCGGTCAGGTGAGCGGCGTCACATGACGGCGGTCGCTGCGGGGTCGCTGCGGAGCGGAGCGGGGCCCGGTGCGGCGCAGCGGCGGGGCCTTCGGTGCGCGGGCTCCGCGGGCCTGCCGAGGGGCGGCTGCGGCCTCCTGCCTCCCTCCCACTGCACTCACCCGCCGGCGTGCCCCTGGGGTGAGTGGCAGCTGCCGCGGGGGCTGGGGTGAGGATGTGCCGCCGCACGGCCGCTCTGGGGGCTCTGGTGGGCCCGGGGCTGGTTGGGTTCCGCCTGGCGCGGCGGCCTCCCCGAGGCTTTGGGCTCCCCCGAGGGTTTGGGCTCCCCCGGGCCCCTCTGGAGGTGCCCGTAAGACTCTGCAGGAAGTAGCAGGACAGGGCCAAGGGTCTTCCTCCTGCCTGTCCCAGGCGCCTCTCGGCTTCTCGAACGTCAGTATTACTTGCTTAGTCCTGCAGCCGCGGTTACCGACCCTGCCCCTCTCTGCGGCTGGAGGAGCGTTTAAGTGACTCTGGCTGGGTCGGGTAAGAGCTCGGAAACGTTCAGTTGAAGGACACAGTAAATGGTGCCGTTGTTGGTGGATGCTCGCAGGAGTAGTTTCAAAGGGAGGACGCTTCTGCTGCTCCATTCGTTCGGGGTAGTTCCTTTTTTTTTGCTGTTGGAATTACACTTTCATTCAGTCACACAAACTGTTTGTTAGGGTTGGGGCAGAATGTGCCACTTTGATGTTGCTTGCTTCTCTAAAGGGAGCCAGAAAAGGCCGGACATAAGCTGTGTGGAGAGGCTTGTTGCAGTTTAGGTTGTAAGGAATTCCTGCTCCAGCCTCTGCAAACACACTTCTTGTTTTGGCATCAAAGTCAGGGGGAGATTAAACTATAAAGGAAGAAGAAAGGAGTGGTGAAGGTCACTGTCTATGGTAATGTACTGTGTCCTTATGAACAGCTTCTGTTCCTGTTTATTTTTCAGTTTGCTTTCGGTACAGAGATGATATGAATTTTCTTGTTAGTCTATGTAAGATGAATTTTAATTTATATAACTTGTGTTTTGTTTCATTTTTGTTGTTGCTGGAGTTTTGTTTTTTTGCCCCAGAAGTTTTAGTTAAAGTGTTTCTAATATCTAAATACTCTTAGACAAATAAGTGAACTAAATCACTCCTAATGCTTGGGGTGAGCAGCATGTGTGCTGAATTTTAACCCTGATTTGGAAGGAAGACGGCTTCTGTTATCTGTAGGGCTACCTGGGCCTTGCAGAAGAGTAGTCTTTATTCACATAACTTCACTCGGTTGTTTAAGAATTTATAAGACTGGGAGTTACTTAGTAGTGGTATATATCTTTTATTTTATCAAACTTGTGATTGGTTGCAGTTTGTGTGTAGGTATGGCTTTATAAAACTTTGATTTCTCTGAAAGTACTAAGTACATTTTTAGGGAATGGGACAGCCGATTTTCTTTTTTTCGTTAAAATATTGGACAGATACTCTGCTTTTTAATACTTGAATAAGAAGCCTCAAATCTGACTTGCATTTCTAGGTACATTTTAATTACCAATTAAGATGGATATCCGAGGTGCTGTAGATGCTGCTGTCCCAACAAACATCATCGCTGCCAAAGCTGCTGAAGTTCGTGCAAACAAAGTAAACTGGCAGTCATATCTCCAGTAAGTAAAAACTTTCCACATTTTTTTTCCCCCTCCTTCCCTCTTAAGTGTTAGACTTTGAGATTTTGGGTTACATTGGGACATTAGGTTACAGTGAGGAACATTCTGTCTTGGTCCCATGGAAGTAGTTGGAAAAAGTCTGAGTGGTTGGGGAACATTTTCTTATGACTTATTAACAGAAAGAGAACTCTACTTCTGTGAATTGAACACTGTAATAGCAAATAATACAAGTTTGCATGAATATATGGTAAAACTTTGAAATGTATGTAATGGCACTGGGAATAGCAAGAGAAATATTGTCCAAAGAGGACATAGGGACAAGCTGAGGAAAATAGATTTGTGTGTGAGGTAGGGAAAGAGAAGGCGAAGAAACAGGCTTTTACTAGTTCTCTGTACTCTGAAGTGAAATGCAAGATTCTTGCAGCCATGCATTCCTCACGACAGGTACCTATGAAGAACATTGGCAAAGTGTAAATTACTATTATCTATTGTAACTGAAGTGGCAGAAATCTTGATTATTCTAGAAGTACAAACCATTCTGACGATGCTTTGTGATTATCAACATTACATCACAAAAAAAAGTTTGTTTTTTTTTTTTCCAGATTGCTGTGATACATAAATATATACTATGTATTAAATTGAAATTGCAAAAATGTACACCTGCAAGCTGAGAAATGCTAACCCAGTAGAAGCTTATTAATGACTACCTGCTTTTGCCTTGCTGTGTAGCTCAGTATTGCTTATTCAATTCATTGAACTGTTATTTTTCGTCTTTGTGATTATATATCTGCATGATAAGTCTGCATTGAGGAACTGATCTGCTGCTGAAGCTTCTTTTTTTTTTTTTTTTTTTTTTTATAAGCTATTTTTCAGATGGGTCAGTTTCTGGTTCAGTTTATAGTGTGACATTACAGTGACTTTGCAGGCAAAAGAGGAAGGTTGGTGTGGTAACTTGTCAGTGACAGCTACCAAGCACTTTTCAGACAGGCAGAAGTAGTTTTGTTGTTACTGTGTGCCCGGTATCCATCCGATTGGAAGTGTGTCCTGAGGAAAACTGGGCAGCTGTTCCTGTCCTAGTGGCAAATGAACTGCTGCTAGCTTGCAGCTAATCAGGAAGAAAGTGGGAATACAGTTGTGCACTGTCAACAAAAGTGAATATGAGAGAGTGTTTTTCACTGCTTTTCTAGTGGTTCAGACTGAAAAGCTGATGAGATACATCTGCTGCTTTTGTTAGTATAAGGGATGGTTCTGTTTGGCAAGGAGTTGTATTTTGAATATGTGTGTAGTATTAATTGTTTGACTTTGCTTTATGTGGTCACCATTTATAATTTTCCTTCATTCTTGGGGCTTGCTCGCTCTCTCTGGTGCTGAATAAGGATGGGGGAGTTTTGTGTATGTATTTGTCAGCAAACTTCTACGTAACTTCTTTTGACCAGGAGGTAGGGTGGATGGTTCTTGTTTTCAAATTCTAGAAATAGAATTTGACTTTTTGTTCTGGAATCTATGAAAGAAGTATACAGTAGTTACTTCCTCTCTTTGATCAGTTAGCCAGGTTTTGGAGTCTACTGTAGTGCATCTGGCTAGTGTTTGTGATCCTGTTGTGAGGCTGTTCAATGCTTGGTGCCCTTTCTATGTCAATGACAATGTGTTCTGTTTATTATTGCTCTGAAATAATTGTCTCCTGTATTTACTGATAACATCCTGGCTGTCTGGTTAAGGTAGCTTCAAGGATGAACTTCAGTGGTGCCAGAGGGATTGTGGAGCGTTGTGAAGATAACTGTAGTTCCTTGGCTGAGGAGTTTCCTTATCATTAGTTATTGTAAAACATCAGTAGAACTTTTGGTGCTTCTAAAGAGGAAATAAAATCATACCTGTTTTTTGACATGTTATTTTTACAATGGGCAGGTTTGGATGTGATGGTGTCTTTGAGGCTGGTGCTTTAAGGGATTTATTGAAAAGTCAGTAGTGCAGCTGTATTGACTCATTTCTGGCAGGACATGGACTTGTTTGAGCGAGTCCAGAGGAGGCCACAAAAATGATCAGGGGGCTGGAGCACCTCTCCTGTGAAGGCAGGCCGCGAGAGTTGGGGTTGTTCCGCCTAGGGAAGAGCAGGCTCCAGGGAGAACTTAGAGCAGCCTGCTAGCACTTAGAGAGAACCTGCAGGAAATCTGGAGAGGGACTTTTTCCAAGGGCATGTAGGGATAGGACAAGGGGAATAGTTTTAAACTGAAAGAGGGTAGATTTAGATTAGATATAAGGAAGAATTTCTTCACTGCGAGGGTGGTGAGACACTGTAAGAGATTGCCCAGAGAAGTTGTGAATGCCCCGTCCCTGGCAGTGTTCAAGGCCAGGTTGGATGGGGCTTTGAGCAGCCTGGTCTAGTGGAAGGTGTCGCTGCCCATGGCAGGAGGGCTGGAACTAGATGATCTTTAAGGTCCTTTCCAACCCAAAACATTCTATGATAACAAATGAGTGGAAACTTCTTGCTTTTGATGCACCTGTTAGAGGCAGGTCAGAGTGGTTTGTTCTGGTCTATGGAGTAGAAGGAAGATGGTGATTTTGAAGGACACTTCTCTTGCTTTCTTTTGAGCCTCTGTTCTAGCAGTTTGTGCATTTAGTGCAGTAAGCTTGTGTATAAGTATATGGAGGTGTACTTCAAGTCTTCATACATTTTTACATTAGAGGAAATGTTTGTTTTCCTTTAGTTAACACGTGAACTGAGGCATGGCCTAATTTGTGTTCCTTAAGCTATAGATACTATTTATATAGTTGGAGTCAAAGAACTTCACAAGATATCCTAATGAAGTATTATTATTTATTTACTTTTTTCAATCTAGCTGTGACAGTTGTATGTGTATAAAGATGCTTTAAAGACTGCATCAGTCACAACAACACTGGAGTCTGGTCACACAAGAAGGCATTCTGAAGTTTTTTTTCTGCTCTGTTCTTCAGTGCAAAAGTAAAACAGCTTACTAATGACCAACTAAAATTTGGTCATACTCTAGTAGCCTGACTTCTCTTGTAGAGTCAGTTCAAGCTAAAGATTAACTGGCATATTGTTTATTCCATCTCTGAAGGTTGTAACTGTAAACTAAATGTCAAACTACTCTAACACACAACTGCTGACTTTAGGTGTTTTCTGTGTATACTCTTAGCACAAAAGGGAAATATATAGGTATGACAACTCTACGTATTTACCAGTTTGCCACTATATTCATTGCTTACTTCTTTTTTTAATGCTAAAATTTACACTTTCTTTGTGTTGAATTCCAGTTAGGGTGTGTGTCTGAGGGAACAAAAAGTAGCAAAACTTGGAACAGTGGAAGGTGATGTGTAGGTATGCCTACCTTCTGAAAACTACATGTGGTATGTAGTGGAGGCCATTAGTTCTGTACAGACTTTCTTGCCTTTGGATCTTGAGACTTCTAGTGGTTTAGAGGTGTTGATGCTCTCTGTTAGTTGAAAATACAGTGGGTTGCTGTTGTGTGCTATGTGGTTGATTTCAGTGTTTGCCTTGGAGTATCAGAATGCCTTTGGGAGTGTGTTGGCTTGCCTGAAGCAAGTTTGCTTTTGCTTTCTAAGGATAGTAACTGAGTTCTGTGGAAAAGTGAACTTGTTTCAGAGTTTAACTTTCCTCTTAATGCACTGTAGGTTTTCTAGGTATACAGCATTTGACAATGCTACATATTTAATCAGGTGAGATACCTGATGACTAATTTGTACTTAGCTTCCCATGTGTCTTCAAGTACTTTACATGTATGTTTGTGAATTCTGATGTTAAAACACCTATTTTCCTGGGGGGAGGGGGGGTGCCTTTCTAAAGTGGGTGAAGTATCTTGGACTTTAAAAGCCAATCTTAGGTTAGAAGAAAGAAGTTTCCTAACTTGTAATGTGTGTGGTTTGCTTGTTTATTTATTTTTTTTTTTTTAATTTGGTCCAATCTTGTAGAATACAGTCAGCCTGTTTTACTGTTTTAATTTTGTAATGTTAAAGCTGTTGAAAAATTGGACAAAATGAATGTCCTTTAGGTACATGCAAAATTCTGTGGATACCTGGATAAAAGAAATTTTATGGCTTTACATGATGTCATCATAAAGGCCTTCATATTTGCTGTAGATGTCAATTTTTAAAAATACTAATAAAACACACACCACGCCCCCCTCTCCCCTCCCCCCCCCCCCCGCCCCAGCCTCCAGAATGGCTTTTGTTAAATCATTCAACTGAAAAAGGAACAAGAGCTGCTGGAGGAAATGCATGATAAAAAGAAGGAATCACAAGTTTCTGAATCATCTTGAGAGACTGAGAGGTTTTAAAAACGGTGGTCTTACAAATTCATGCTTTCTAAATCTTACACAGCTTCAGTTTACTCTGCGGTAGCTAGTACTCTCAAAGGCAGGCCTTAATATATCTGGCAGAGCTTTGAAACATGATTACAGGACTCCTGGTCTAAAGTCTCCAGGTCTATGGTCCTGTAGCCTGTAGAGTACAGACTACAGACCAGTCAGTCCCACCTCTGTGCCTGGCAAAATCATAGAATAGATTCTTCTGGAAACCATGCTAGGGCACATGAAAAACAATGAGGTGGTTGGTGACAGCCAACATGGCTTCTCTAAGGGCAAATCATGCCTGACCAGTTTGGTGGCTTTCTATGATGGGGCTACAGAACTGATGGACAGTTGCAGAGCAACTGACGTTGTCTACCTGGACTTGTGCAAAGCGTTCAACACTGTCCAGCACAACATCCTTGTCTCTAAGCTGGAGAGACATCAATTTGATGGATGGACCACTTGGTGGATAAAGAATTGGCTGGATGGCTGCATGCAAAGAGTTGTGGTAAATGGCTCAATATCCAGTTGGAGACCGGTAACAAGTGGTATCCCTCAGGGGTTGGTGTTGGGACTGATCTTGTTCAACATCTTTGTTGGTGACATGGAAAGTGGGATTGAGTGCGCCCTCAGCAAGTTTGCTGATGACACTAAGCTGTGTGGTTTGGTTGATACACTGGAGGGAAGGGATGCCATCCAGAGGGACCTTGACATGCTTGTGAGGTGGGCCAATGCCAGTCTCATGAAGTTCAACCAAGCCAAGTGCAAGGTCCTACACATGGGTCGGGCAATCCCAGGCACTGCTACAGGTTGGGCGGAGAAAAGATTCAGAGCAGCCCTGCAGAGAAGGACTTGGGGGTGTTGGTCAATGAGAAACTGAACATGAGCCGGCAGTGTGCGCTCGCAGCCCAGAAAGCCAACCGTATCCTGGGCTGCATCAAAAGGAGTGTGACCAGCAGGTCAAAGGAGGTGATCCTGCCCCTCTACTCTGCTCTTGTGAGACCCCACTTGGAGTACTATGTGCGGTTGTGGTGTTCCCAACATAAAAAGGACATGGAGCTGTTGGAGCAAGCCCAGAGGAGGCCACAAGGATGATAAGAGGGCTGGAGCACTTCCTGAATGAAGAGAGGCTGAGAGAGTTGGGGCTGTTCAGTCTGGAGAAGAGAAGGCTGCGTGGAGACCTCATAGCAGCCTTCCAGTATCTGAAGGGAGCCTGCAAGGATGCTGGAGAGGGACTGTAGTGATAGGACAAGGGGTAATGGGTTCAAACTTAAACAGGAGAGATTCAGGTTAGATATAAGGAAGAAATTCTTTACTGTGAAAATGGTGAGACATTGGAATGGACTGCCAAGGAAGCTGTGAATGCTCCATCCCTAGCAGTGTTCAAGGCCAGGTTGGACAGGACCTTGAGCAACCTGGTCTATTGGAAGATGTACCTGCCAGTGGCAGGGGGGTTGGAACTAGGTGATCTTTAAGGTCATTTCTAATCCTAACTATTCTATGATTCTTTGAAACCTGGTATACCCAGACAACTGAAGCTCAGTCAAATGACGTTCATCTGTTGACAAAAGACTGTAGGCATGTCCTGGAAAATAAGAAACTAAATGGCTATTAGGAAGAGGGATGGAGGGAAGCTTTGATTACTTGCTTAGAGATGCTGGGAAGTTTCTGTCTCTTTGAAGAGGGGGTGAGGAAAATGTGTAATAGTATGAGGTAGCTGGTGCCAGCTGTCAGAGGCTGCTCTGCATTTTTTCTTTTAATTGGTTGCTAAGATTTACTACATTATCAGTTCTTTCCATTTTAAAATGAGATTAATGGAGATAAATGCATTTAAAATTACTAAGACTGCTAATCAGATGTATGAGATCTCTGATAAAATATTAACAGCTTGTTTACAAAGCTGTCAAATCCCTTGTACTGTTTTGTATAGTTTGGAAAGTGTCTTTTTGAATGGGACTTAGAAAGCAATAAAGAGTAACCCTAACAGCTTTTCCTTTCAAGGCAACATCAATCCCAACACCTATATTTTTATTTTACTTTTTTTTTCTTTTTTTCACTGTGATCTAATGTAGGATGAAAGTGAAAACTTCAAAGCTTTTTACCTCGGCATTTAGCAGACCTCTTCTAATAACTTGGTTATAAAGAAGCATCTTTCTTCGTGTGATGAGGCTTTTTCAAGCATTAAAGCTGAAAATGAAGGATTCAGCTTATGTCATCTTTGAAGTACTTTCTAAATGCCAATATTCTCACAAACAAGCATCTCATCTTGTTACTTTCACATCAATATCATCCAGGAGTCCCTGGCTTGGCCAGCATTGATTGAAACATGGAAGACTTCTAGTTATGGAACATTAAGTCCGGTATTTGTGGCAGATGAATTGTTCTCATCTTTCAGCAACTACTCAAATCCATTCTTAATAGTCAGGAAAGAACTCAAGTCGATCTAAAAGGCATGTGGTAGCAGCATGGTTATTATTAGCTAATTACTTTTTAATGTATAATTAGCTAAGTTTTGGTAGAAACTAGTCAAGGTTTACCACTGGCTTTATGAATCTTCCGTCTAGTAAGTCTTAAATGCCTTTCCTCAATCCATATGAGGATATTTCTTATAAAGCAGCTAGAATATGGGAATAGTGCACATGGTGCTGAACTACTTATGTTGTTTACTTGAATAGTAAATAGGTAAAAGACGGCTCTGTGATGAGGCCATTCTCAAGACATAACTATAAGAGGAAAGATACGAACATATTGTGAGTCTTGCTTATGTTTCTGTGTTTCAAGAATCCAGGTAAGCCAATTTAAAAAAACCAAAAAAAAAAAACCTCAACCAAAACCACTCATCAAACAAACAAACAAAAACCACCCCAATGCGCCCCCCCCCCCCCCCCAATCCCAAATGTTTCCTATAAGTTTACAAGGATTTTAATGTAACTTCTACTTACGGAACATCTGGAACTGACCCGGAATGTGCAATAGATGGATTAAAAGAATCTGCTACATAGTTTTGAAAAGTGGAAGAGGCATTTGACTCAGTGGAAACGTAAGAGGAGATGCATCTCGGAAATAAATGAAACAGAGCAATGTCTAATACTTACATCCCCTGTGGCTTTTGTATTGGTGATGTGCACAATTTTCTTTCCTGAAGCACTCCTGGTGTTAACTAATAAAGCTAGTCACCTATTGAAGTCTTGGATATTTTCAGGACTACCTGGTTTAAAATTAGTTTTCTTACCTGAAGAGTACCTGACTGTACTATTTTGGCAAGTTTGTTATTTGTCGTGATGGTAAGTTTTGTATTATAACAAAACCCTAACAATATTTTGCCAGCTCTTCAGCTGAGTCAACAGCTTTCTGAAATAGTACTGATGATGGCAGTAACTCAGTAAAGAGAAGATCAAGTAGAGATCTGTTAGCTTATAGTTGTCCACTGCAGTTTACTGTTTCTAGCCCCCTTGATATGTGTTAGGATGAGCTTGCATGCATATTGTTTTTTAAACAAGCAGGAAAAGCTGGAGTGTCATAATTAGTGAAAGCTAAAAATACATTAGGAACCAAGTTCTCTGTAGTCCTTAAAAGTCTCTTCAGTGCTTATGGCAAATTTAAAATAACAATTCATTTTCTTTTTCGGCACTTCATTTGGGTTGGATTAGACTATTATTCGTATTCTGTATTATAATTTTGACATAATATGCTAGCTTCATGTATTTCAGTTCTTGCAACTATTTCCACTGCTTCACCATTAACCTCCACAGGCTGCAGGTAGATATCTGCTCCACTGTGGACCTCAATGGGCTACAGGGGGAACAGCCTACCTCACCCATGGTCTGCACCACTGGCTGCAGAGGAATCTCTGCTCCAGTGTCTCCTCTCCTTCCTTCTGCACTGACCTTGGTGTTGGCAGAGTTGTTGCTCTCACATACTCTCAGTTCTCTCTCCTGGCTGTTAAGTTTGACATACCTTTTTGTTCATCTTACTTACAGTTTCATATTTTGCTTTTCAGAGGGCAGATGATTTCAGGTGAAGACTGTGAATTTATTCAAAGATTTGAACAAAAAAGAAATCCAGAAGAAAAACAGGAGTTGTTGCAAACAGAAGGCAATCAGGTAACTTTCTTTTAATAATCTACTGGGGAGGAAGATAGAAGGAAAATTTCCTACTAACTTTTGTTTCATTGTTTGCTGTATATGGTTAAGATGTTGTGAAAGAAGTTTAAAATTTGCTATTATAATTCTTTTTTGCCCCCAGATATAGATTGGACATTCTTTTAAAAACTTATTAAATGATTACTAAATGTCATCTGACTTTGACTCTGTTGTGAGACAAGCTAGCTCAAGTCTTTCCTCATCCCAGTTTACTTAATTATGCACACTTGTACTTGAGTCACTTTTTTTTTTGAGCTTTTTCCTTATGCCTTATTGATGATGGCTACTAACAGTGAGATTTCTGCTTAGTTGGCTGAAAAATTATAATGTAGTTCCAGCAATAGAGTCCACTGACTGCTAAGGTAGATTCAGCTAAACACAGGTGTCTAGTGTCATTTTAGCCCCGATAAGATAGGAGATTGTACTGGACAGAGCTGGTAGGAGATTGATAGAAGTCCCATGCCATTTGGCTTATGGAGTCCAGGCAGGATGCCCAAAGACACTTTAGTAATATTTGAAGCACTGAAATCTCAGTTTCGAAGCCTGAGTTTCTATCAGACAATGTCAGAGATCAAGAGGATTGGGGAGGCAGAGGAGAAGGTGAAGAGTAGGAGATGGACTCAAGACGCAAAAGTTCTGAGCCCTTTGTCCTACTTCAATTTTAGGCTGTTCTGTGTGGGCCTGTGGGTTTTGGTGTGGTTTTTTTTTTTTTTTTTTTTTTTTTGTTCTTCCCCTTCCCCCCCCCCCCCCCCAATTGTATTGTGTGACTGGTATGTAATGGACCATAATTTGCATAGTGACAAAAGCATATATGGTGTACATTATATGCCACAGTGTACCAGTTCAGAGTTCCATTGTTCTTTCAGTTTTGGTTGAATGCAGTGAAGGGAAAGGAGGAAGTGTAAAAAGTAGTGTTGTGAGTGCTTCAGCCTATTATATCAGCCTGTTGCTGAAATTGTAGTTGTTCAGGAGGCAGAAACCAGCTCAAATATGAACAAAGGTTTGTCTACATGGTTTACAAGAAGTAAACAGGTAAGAGTGAACTGTCTTCTCTCCTTCACGTTCAAGTTGCTGAAACCTTATTATACTATGTCTAAGTTTGTTGTTGTTTTGTCAATTTACTTGGTTCTCACTTCCATAAAAAAGAACACTGATGGAGATTTTTCTAATCAGTCTTTCAACAAAGCACCTTGCTGACTTTTGCTAGTGAGTAATTTTTATTTTATTTGAAAGCTGTAAACCAATTTGTAAAGGGTAACGATCAACATGACAGAAAATCGTCTTTGTAATATAATGTCAAATGTATTCAGCTCCTTTTGCAATTGAATAAGATGTTGGGATGCTCAATGCTGATGTAAGGCTTAATTGTGAATTAATGAGGTCCTGGTTTCTATTACCAAAAGGAATGAAGACAATTGCTAATATTAATTTTAATGTCTCTTTTTATTTTTTTAGTGTGCTAAAACATTTATAAACTTGATGACTCATATCTCCAAGGAACAGACAGTTCAGTACATTCTGACTATGGTTGATGATATGCTGCAAGTAGGTCAATAACCTTTCTTATTTTCAAGTCTTTTAGCACATACTTGAATGTTCCCTTAGCCTTATTCAGGTCTTTACAGGTGTTTGTCATACTGTATTAAATATTCTGATAAATTTTCAGATCTTGTCTTCAGAGATTAAATGTTATACTTAGTCGAATGGGTAAATTAGTCTTATGTAAATACATATATATCTGGAAATAAAACATACCTGTATGCTTGTCTGTTGGCTCTCAACCATGCTTCATGCAAAACTTGGATTAAAGGATGATTTGTAATCTCAGCCCTTTCTTGTTATGTAGATAGGATATAACTTCTAACTTGAAGTTGTTGAAGCTTTTCCTAGGAAAGGAAACATCCTCAGCAAGAAGATACAGTTTCTGCGGTGTCATGTTTGCAGTGTAAATTTAGACTGCTTAGGACAATGTTTTGAAGTTCTGCATGATTGAATTATAAAGTGGGAACAAGAGATGGGTAGAGGGAGGAATTGCCTCCCTCGACCTGCTGGCCATGCTCCTTTGGATGTAGCCCAGGACATTGTTGACTTTTTGGGCTGCAAGAACACATTGCAGGGTGATGCTGAGCTTCTCATCAACCGACACCCCTAAGTCTTTCTCCTCAGGGCTGCTCTCAATCAATCCCATCTGCAGCTTTGTCACTCTAATCCTCTTCCTCTTTTCTTTGAATTTATTTTTTCTCAAGTGTGACACAAACATCAAGAAGCAGAAAAGACAGAAGGGAGCCTTAGTGTCATTCCGTGATTAGGATACTGAGTTGGGAGTACCTATTTTTGGTTTATGCATTTAATGACTTTGTCTTAGTGTATGAAAACTCTGTTTATTATGGCTACTTCTGTGAGAAATGGGTCTTCTTTTCTGCATGAGACACATCAGTGATAACATACTAATCATTTCACATACCCTTCTTTGTGAGTGTTAGTATGTCTTGCTTTGCTTAGGTACTTTGACATTAACACATAGCCTGCAGCTACAGTATGCAACAGCTGATACCTTCTGAGCTGTAGAATTAATACCCCACAGATAAAGGCTTTCACTGGTCCACTCTTGAACAATTGCATTAGTACTAGGTGGTCACAGAAAGTAGTTTTGAGTCATCTCTTATTTGCCCTATTAATTCTGTCATATGTGTCTAATGAACATGTTTTCTTGACTGCAGTGACTTTTCTGTATTCAGGGTCTTACCCAGCCACAGAAGTGGTATGTCTGGCATTCTTCATGTTAAACATAATATTGTCAGGAGAATAGAGATGTATGAATGTAATATTTTGTATGAAATTAGATGCCTTTTTACTTTAGAAGTTCTGCTTCAGTGTGTGAAAGCCTGCACTGGCTTTTATAATACTCTGTATAATTTCATTATTCAGTGATATCTTGCTGCTGGCATAGCAAGAGGGCTTGTGTGCAGGCATCTGCATGGCATTGTCCCATGACTTCCTAACCATCCATGTCTCCATGAGGCAAAGCTGAAATGGGACTTCTGTTTTCTTTTGGTCATGTTCAGATGGTACAACATGCTGTCAGTGATATCTTATGGAGCCTTGCTTGCACATTTTCAAGGTGTAAGATTCCTGTCAGAAAGCAGCTTATTGGCCATTGACTCTGAGTTTAGTGCAGGGTCTCTGCAGACTGCATGGGCAGAAAAATCCACAATAGTGGATACAAAGTCTCCTGTCTTTGCCCAAGTAGTTTTAATTCAGTACATGCAAAGATTTTAAGTGAGAAATTGTTCAAGGACATGGTCTTTCATGGTGCCAGTGCCTCTTCAAGTAAAATTATTTTGCGCAAGGATGTTCACTGCATTTTCATGAGACAAACAATTTTTGAAAGCTACTTTTGATAGCTGAAACTTCTAGAAACTATCATAAGTTAACAGTATCCAGCTTTTATCTGTGTTGGTGATGACTGTCTGTGGTTCTTCTATTACCTTTCTATTCTTTTCTTGTGAAGTTGTAAAAATCATATCAACTGTGTTTTGAGCACAAAAAAACTGTCTAGGTGTCTAGGATAGTTCCAGCAGTTCTACTTACAGATTTGATCATTGTTCTAGGAAAGATTTCACTTTGAGGCTGGCAGAAGTGGAATTACCTTATAAGAATATCACCATTCTGCTTATTTCTGAAGGTGGAGTGTTAGCATACTGGAGTCCCTGAGGAAACAATTATTCTATTCATATGATAAACACTTGGAATAATTTCTCTGGATTAGTGATCCCATCACACTGCACAGTCTCTTAGTTATGAAATCTTTTAAGAACCTGCACCGTAGTTGATGTAGGTAGCAGTACCACCCAAGTGAGCTTCATATGCTTCTTCAAAAATGACAGATGCTAAATTATTCAACTGTTGATATGAGAGCTTCAGGATTTCCTTTTTATTGCTGCAGTCAGGAGCTAGGATGGTGCAGATTCACATATTTCAGGGCCATAGGCAGTTCTCCATTCCTTCCTTCCTGTCTTTACCCTGCACCTTAGCAGCAAACCAAACTAGTCTTCTGATTGACAGTGTGTTGAAGTTATTTCGATTTTCTGCTTCCAGACCTGTCTGTCTCCTGCTTAGTTATGTTGTAAAGTGAACTCAATGATCTAGTTATTTTTGATCTTTTTAGGTAGGCTCTGTGTAGCACAAGTGTAGATGCTAACAGTGATTTACTTGATTGAGCTGCCATTTTTCACCAAACTAGTCCTCACAGAGCAGAGGCTCTCCACCAAGACCCCGTGTTCTTGAGATCTTTTTTTTTTTTTTTTTTATTTCATAGTTTGAACAACAAATTTTGAGAGGGTTTGAGTGTTGTTTGACACATGCTGTATAGAGCATTAATCACTGTAAGGGTTATGGCTGTTGGATAACTAGTGACACCTCATCTTCCCTAGTCAGTGATCAGGACAGCAATTTGCAGCCCATGTGGTGCAGTAACTTTGATGCTTTCAGTGAAGGGTTGGTGGCAACTCCGATGCTTGGTAAGATGACAGTGTTTGGAGCATGAATACATTCAGGTCATCTTGTGCTTAATGGATTATATTCCAACAAGCAGGCTTGCCCAGCTGATTCTTGGCCCATGAAGTTAATAATAGGGTGCTGAATGGATGGAGGAAAGCCCTTCAGCTAGGGGAGTTTGAAAATTAAATTACTTGGGTAGTGGAGACTGAGATGCTGTTCTCTTGCTAGTTTCCCTATTACAGTGATTCAGTTTTACCTTCCTTGATAGGAGTTGTGTACTTGGGTATAGTAGCTTGACTTCAATGGGGAGACATCTCTTAAGAATTAAAGCTTACTGGGAATGCTGAGATAAAGCAATAATCCAGGTATTTGATTTTCTGGAAGACTGTTTGTGTTCTAGGCTATTAGGAAGTAGCATATCTCCTCTTTCTCCTGAGGTTTGCATGGCCTCTTCTTTGTTCTGCTTTAATGAGAACCATAGCTACCTATCAGTGGTTATTAGGAGAGATGCTTGAAGAAACTGTGCACAGTGCCCAGGTTCAGGTGCTTAATGGTCTCTTGTGGTTCAGCCTAGAAGAACAGAGAGTTCTGGTGGCTATGTCCTCTTCTAGGTATGCAGGTTGTCTGAGATAACAGCTGAATCAGTTGCAGCCTCCTCTGGTAGAGCTCACTTTCCATTGAGGTGAATGGAGAGGCAGGACTAGCTTACATCTCCGAAGTTTCACTTGTAGCATACGCAGCCAAGTTGAACAGGCTTGTGTGTGGAAGTAGCAATATGGGGAAAACTTTGTATGGACTTGATTTGAACGTAATTGATTGGATGAAGAGTAGTGTTCCTCTGGAAAATGACAGTATTTAGCTTCTCTCTCATTTCTCTCATTCTGCATGCTTGATCAGAAGGATACATCCATTGTTACTCAAGCAGGTGTTGGAGTACTGAGATGTAACTAGGGTTTCAAAGTTTTTCTCCATGCCCCAAATGTCTAATCTTAGTGTTGGAGTGCTGAAATGAACTGTATCCACAAGTAATTGTCAACTGGAAAAATTTCTATGGGCTATTACAAGCCAGGATGCACTCTGGTAATGTGTGCCAACACAGAGGAGCAAATAACTGCTTTATGTTGAATGCTTTTACAAGTCTCTCCCCATTTTTACAGGAAAATCATCAGCGTGTTTCTATCTTCTTCGATTATGCAAAACGTGGTAAAAACACTGCATGGTCCTATTTTCTCCCGATGTTGAATCGACAAGATCTTTTCACTGTGCATATGGTAAGTTTGAAATGAACCTGTTCCTGAAGATGGTAGAGAAAAATGCTTATTTATTTTTCTTTAGAAGACTTTTGGAGTTTGAAGCTAAACTACTGCCTGGACTGGGAAGTTTCCCTCTTGCAGTCTAGATGAGCTGTATCTAGGTGATACAAGCTTCACTTGACCAGATTTTAGAAAGAAAAGTTACATTGGTTATTGGCATTGGTTTTTTTCTAGGAGGTCAAAGCAGGTTTTAAAGGCTTAGAAAAGCGAGGATTTTAGGATTAACTAAGCACAGTAAGACATAACTAGAAAAATCAGTTTTGTCATAACTGCCAGTCAGTGCTCCTCATGTTGTACAAATATTAAAATTAGTTCTCATCCTGTGAAAGGGAAATACCTTTATCTTGATGAACCTTTTTCTCTAATATGCTCAAATTGGTACAGCGCCACTTGAAATGTGTAAAAAAAATGGGATGTAAGCATACTGGGGAAGAAATAATGTGTGCTCTTGTGATGGGTTGACCCTGGCTGACAGGAAAGCTCCCACTCAGTTGCTTGCACAGTCCCCACAGCAGGACTGGGGGGAGAATTGGGAGGACAGAAGCGAAAGAACTTGTGTGTCAAGATAAAGACAGTTTAGTAAGTTTAGGGGGAAAAAAGGGAGGGAGTGGAACTCGAAACAAATCCAACAAAAAGGAGTGATGCAAAGCAGTCACACAGCACCAGCAGACTGATGTCCAGCCAGCTCTTTGGTCAGCTGTCCCACTGTGTCCCCTCCCAGCTTCTTGGTTGTCACACCCTCCTCCTCTCCAACCTACTCACTGAAAGCTTAGAGTGAGAAACAGAGAAGTCCTTGATGTTGTCCAAGCACTGCTCAGCAGCAGCTAAAAAAGCGGTATGTCATCAGCACTGTTTTGGTCACCAGTCTAAACCACAGCATCATATGGTCTGCTATGAAAAAACCTTAGTTTCCAGAGCTTAAATGACTTCTCATTGAATCCTGAAATTGTTGCATTTGAAAAATGTGTATTGAATTCTTTTTCAGGCAGCAAGAATTATTGCCAAGCTGGCTGCGTGGGGGAAGGAACTTATGGAAGGCAGTGACTTGAATTACTATTTCAACTGGATTAAAACTCAGCTCAGCTCACAGGTAAAAAAACTACTTTCTTTCAAACATTACAGTGACTTTGGAAATTTTCTTCAAGAAGATAAATATTCAGATGTATGAATAAGGCATATTTTTGGTTTTCCTTTTTTAAAATGAAGTTTTACTTCATAATTTTTTAAAGCCTAATATCCTTTATTCAAACACATTGTTTTTAAACTTAATATTTTATGTTTTCTACTCGTTCTTGAAATATAAATTAAAAAATAAGGCCTTTTGTCTTTTCTGTTGGTTAACATTGGTTTTTTTTTTTTTATTTCTTCTGGACACCAAGAAAACATTTGATGAGGGTTTTTTGTCTCCCTGTATTGTTTTGTTTCTCAGAGCTATTTGCTGGGAAGAAAAATCACATGGCAACAGGAAGTGAACATCAACATTTTTTTCCAATTTGCTGTAGGACTTATTTGGACAGTATTCTTATGCCATTAGCTCAGTATGAGCTGCTTCCTCTTGGCTACTACTTCAAAGATTAATCGTTCTCGTTTCTATTAATTTTTGGAGATTTTCCCTTCAATCTTTATCAAAACCCAGTGATATGTGATTCTTTAAGGTAGTGTGGTAGCAAAAGTGGATTCTGGAGAGCAGAGAAACATTCAGGTTTAGTAATGGTTTATTTTTCATAATTTTCCAAACTGGTTTTATTAAAATGGAGTTATTTTTTTCTCTGGAAGAAGAAACTTAGAATTCTCTTTCGAAGGATCCAAGAGAACAGTTTTCAAATTCTAAGATGAAAATGGATAAAAGTAAAATCACACTTAAATAAGTAAAAATTAAATCCTGATATACAAGGATCAGGCCCAAGCATATTCTTCTAGACATGATGGCTTGTGTGTGGAAATTAAATACAATACGTTATCATAATAAGGGTGAAGGACAGCTCTGATCTTAAACTTTCATTTTTTCTTTTAGAAACTGCGTGGTACAGGGAGTTCTGTGGAAGCAGGAGCAGTCTCCACAACTGATGTGAGTATATCTTTGTCATCTGTCAGTTTGCTATTTTGGGCAGGTGATACCGACTCATCGGATTAAAATGCAGAGCTGTTCTGGTGTCAGTAATAGAAAGTACTTAGAACTGTATGACAACAGAGTGCCAGGTGATGGCGCCAAGAAACAAAAGTACTTTTAAAATACTGATTTCTCAGAAAATGCTGGCAGTGGAAGTATTTCACAGATTGGTTTGGGTTGTTAAAACTGTAGAGTTTGAAAGCTTGAAAAAATAAATGCAATTAATTTAATAATTTAACAATATTGTCTGTTTAGCACTGAACTGTTGGACTTACAGAAGAAACCTGAGACTAAGAAGCTCTTGTGATGTGAAGAACTTAGAAAGGGCACATTAAATATTAAAAGCTAGCATTGCCCCTCAACCAATGTAGCATGAAATGACAAGAGTGCTTTCATAGGTGTAAGGTTTTCATATTTGAATAGCTTGATTTCAGGTGAAAATGGATTGTCTTTTTTCAGTATTTATTTATACTGAATTTTATGTGCTTGTAATGGTGGTTGAGCTTGAAGATGAACTGTGGCAGGATAGCAAACACAAGTGATATCATAACTGGATTTTCTGTTTTGTTGTGGCACAGCAAGGCGGTTTATTGTGGCTTTTGAATGTGGAATAGAATTCAGTTTGGTCTTTTGTTCCTTTTGCAACCTGAAAGTGTTCAGTTTTTCAGGAGACTTAAATACGAACCTGAAATTTTTCTTCTACATGTAGTCATCGCTTTAAAGTGTTAGCTTCCTGTAGAGAAAAGCATATTAAATTGCCACCTGACTGGGGTTTAAAATGGAAAAGATGAAAGGCTGTTATGCATGACCTTGGATAAGGGGTAAAATTGCAGCCTGAACATAGAGGTTGAAGTATTTCAGTATTTCATGTGCAGAATGGCACACAGAACTGTTAGGTTTCATAGGCTGACAGCCTTTGATCATACAGCTGTAAAAGAGTAAATAGTTCTACAGCATGCAACACCACTCACTATGAAACTGTGAGCTCTTCTAACTTGTTTAGAAATCTGTACTCATTGTACTGTACTCCTGCTTGGATGTACTGTGCCACTGCAGGGTTCCAAAGCAGCAGAACTGATAGTGCAGATATGTTCTAGGATAATTAAGTTGGGTAAGTGTTGCTTTGACTTTGTTAGTGTTCTGATTGCAGATCTGGCTCGTGTAGGATTCCCAAGCAGGTCCTGAGTGAATCAGAGCTGCAGTTGTAGCATTTTACACAAGAAATGAGGGCTGGGATCTCTTATGAAATTTCAATTATAATAGTATTGAAAGAGAATGCTTTTATGATGGACTCTTTAAAAAGAAAACTCCAAGTTCAGTAGTGAACAAGTTAGTGATGCAGATAAATTAATACATTATTAGAGGTGGGAGGGCTGCCTGTATGTTTATAGCTGTTTTATTTGCATGGTATGTGAGAGTGAATAGCTACCTAGGGAAATGAATGTTCTCTGTGATGATTTGGGCTTAGATGTTCAAACTCAGTTTTTACATAAAGGTCTTAATCTCTGATGAGAGACACAGAATGAGTTAATCTTTGTTTTAAATTCTATTTATTGTTTCTTTTCTCTTCATATGGGATTGCTTAACTTCTTTACTCCATTAAATATTTGAAAGGCTTGACCTCGTATTATGAGTGATCTACCATAAAATTTTCAAGACACTTAGTAAAGAGAAAAGATTGTAGGAGAAAAAAACTCCACGACGTTTTGTCAGCAGCATATCTGAGTATTGGTGAAGATAATGTCGAAAGTTGAGTGAGAACAAATGAAAAAATGCCACTTCAGTTGTACCTTGGGATCTCTGTTGCTGTAGTGGGAGGACAATGAGTTGGCCAAAACCCATTTTTGAACTGCTGCTCTTTTTATGTGTTACTGCACAGAAAATAAAATACATGCTTTTTGAGATGAAAAGCTGCTTAATGGTTCTGTCTTTGACTGTTCATATAGGAGTCTGAATGAAAATAGAATTCAGTGGTGTATCTCGATGCTTTCCTAATGGGAAAGTTTGTCTTTTAGCACAATATACTGTGCTAAGCTTTTAATGAAAAGAAGAAAAAATTAAAATGCAAAGCTGAACTTTGAGGATGATTTTGCGTAATCATTTTTCTAATGGTATTTTTTTGTACAATACATCTCTCATTATGATAAGCATGGTACTTACTGTGTGGCACATGCATAGGAAGATGCACAATTGTAATGACACCACTGCTGTTTTGTGTTGGAGAACGGGTGTGGGAAGAACCTGAGCTCAACACTGCTTTTTCCATAATGACCTCTAGTAAACTTCTTCAAACTGGTAACCAGCCTGCTGATTTATTTCCCAAAGTTTGCTCAATAGAGTAACAATTGACTCTGTGATTGAAGACAGAAGACAGCCTTCATTCATAGATGCTGAAAGAAGGCATATTCAAACGGGTTATAAAAATCTGTTATGGTAATGTAAAATGGTATCACTTGCATAGCACTTCTTTCCTGTTCAAAACTCTTCTTCATTTATGTTTTACTTCCCACCTTTTCTTGTGAGATTGTTACGTATTTATTTTTTTTAATAGAGGCATGTAAAGCATTATGAGTAAGCATGTTTGACTTGGGAGTGTCATTGAAGAAAATGCATGTTGAAGTATGGCCAGTAAAGCCCAGTTTGGAAAACTGAACTTTGGTACATACTATTAACTCTTCTTACAAGAAGTGATATGTTCTTCTTTTCACCCAGAGTTCCCAGTATGTACAGTGTGTTGCTGGATGTCTGCAGCTGATGCTCAGGGTCAATGAGTATCGCTTTGCATGGGTAGAAGCAGATGGAGTAAATTGGTGAGCATTTATTTCGATTGATATGGATATACTTACACTCATAATAGCACATTCCCCAGTGACCTCTTTTGGAATAGAATTCTCTTGCAAAAGACAGCTGATCTGTTTGGGTACAAAGCCTATTTGTTTTCAAACATTAATACAGTTAAATAGACAAATGAACTTGCAGATGCAGGTACTAATGTTGAGGCTTCAGTGCTGCTTTCCATTAAGAACTGCTTTAATAACTATCTGAACAGGAATATAGCCATTTGTCTTCAGCTAAAGGTTCTTTGTTTATTATTTAATAGAACAAAGACTAATGAAATGAGTTTCTGCTAATCTTCCATGTCTTTTAGTTTGGAGTTCGATTTGTAAGTATTAGTGAAAGGAAAAACATGTTCTAGAGCTACACTCAATTGTTTTTTTCCCCACATATGGCTTCAAGTAGGTAATTCTTCTGTCCAGATTCTCTTCATAAATACCTCTGCATAAGACTAGGAAATTGTCACTTACCCTATTTAAGAAATGCTTGTCTATACATAGCTTTTCTGCCATGCGTGCCTCTATTGGGGATGGTGGCTATACGTTTTCCGCTTTAAGAAGAAATACCCCTCTACGCTGAAATGGAGAATAGTCAAAGGTTGCCTGTGAAGTGAAAGTTCAAAAGATGTTCACATGTGTCAAGATGACACTATTGAAACAAACTTTTTCACCAAGGAAGCTTTTTACTAAACTATTAAAGCTTTTTTTTTTTTTTTTTTCCCAATAGTGTTAGCTATTTTGGAATTGACCTGTAAATTGCTTATTAAATTTTCAGAACTTCAGCTGAACAAAGCTTCTGCATGATTTCTTATTGGCGATCTTGTGATATTATTTCTTGTCTAGCAGTGCTGTGTGTATCTGTGATGTGTTATATCGATAAGGTGTTTTCTGAGAACTCACTTGTTAAATAATGACTACTTTAGCTCATTTCAGACACTCCTGTGGAGAGATACAATTAAGGAAACACTTTCAATTTGTGTAGATTTTGTTCTGTCTGCTTACTGCTTCTCCTTCTTAACTCTGAAAGAGTAGCTATGTGTTTCTCTGTTTCTCCTAGAATGACAAATAGTGCTCTAAATATGCCAGTAGGAAAAGTCTCAGTGAACTTTAAGATGGATACAGTACATCAGTTCACATGAGAAAAGCTGTCATGGCTGTAAGGCTAAGGAGAAGATAACTGTATCTTTAAAGGATGGCTTTCTGAACAAGCTGCTTGCACAATAATAAATACTGGTACACTATAACTGTGAAGTAAATACTGTGAAGCGTGTGTTGTATGCTCATCCTCAGGAGCTCTCTCCACTAAGTTCCTGTTAACCACTTTTAATGTTTCAGGGTGGAGCAATGTAGTCATTATTTAAAAATTCAATGTATACTATGTTAATCTTGCAGTATCATGGGGGTCTTGAGCAACAAATGCGGATTCCAGCTCCAGTATCAGATGATTTTCTGTGTGTGGCTGCTGGCATTTAGCCCTCAAATGTGTGAATATCTCCGGCGGTATAATATTGTTCCGGTGCTGTCAGATATTCTTCAGGAATCTGTCAAAGAGAAAGTAACTAGAATCATCCTTGCAGCATTTCGTGTAAGTATCTGTTGACTGCAGTCCCACTGTGCTACTCTCTCAAATGAGGTCTCAGGTGTTGCTAATGCACAGCTGTTTCTGCTAGACTATATCAGTAAACTGGATTGAAAGCTTAATTCTCCTTTTTTATTTTTTTATGAACTGAATTTTGCTACAGGTAAAAGATATGCTATTATAAGTCATAGAAGTCTGCTATTCAGTGTCTTCTTGAAATAAGGTCAACTAAAGAAACCTATGCTAACAGAAGCACTAGCGATTTCCCTTTAGTTCAAGATTTCTTTTCTACCGATACTGTGTAAAATACTAGTTACTAATACCTGATAAATTTTGCCTTATGAAGCTTTAATTAAAAGATATTATTTTAAACACACATATTTGTCCAACTGGCTGACACAGAAATTATTTCTATCTGCTAGTCCAAAGCTCTATTCTTGGTGGCTCTGTGAAGATGAATGAGAATATCCATGTAAAAGAAATTAGTTTACTTCTTCTATCCATCGCTGGTCCTATTTAAGATAATTTGGAATAACTGAGCCACTGAGGCTTGATGTTTTCAATGTGAGAGTACCAATTTATGTTCATGGATGCTAATTGTGCATGTGCACATAGTTTTATGTGTATGCTTGTCAAGTGTCCTGTATGTAATACAGCAATGTTATAAGAACTTGTAATCCTGTTTTAAAACAGGGCTTGTATCCTGAGTAGGTGTAGATACTGGAAACTGTTTTCCTGGGTGTTGATTATGTTCCAGTAGGAGATGTTGCAAGCAAATTAGGATGGCGAGAGGGGAATTGTTGCTTACTGACTTGCTGATCAGCAATAATGAGCTGTGTGGAGGGGCTTACTCTGTGGCTTAAATAGTGTCTCTAGCCAAAAGCAACTGTCACTTAGAAAAATTTCTGTATAAGGTAGATCATAAGAATATGTTATTTATCCTGTTGAAGTCGGTCAGTGGTGTGAGGTATTTAGTAGGAGCTATTCTTGTTGTGCAGACCTCTGTAGATGTTCTAGTGTTCTTCAGGATCTTAATGTTAGGATTAAGCATGGGTGTATAGCAAGACAACTTGGGGGGGGGGCAGGGGGTAGTTGAGGGGCTTGGCAGGTCCTAAAAAGTAGGAGAAATAATTGCTAGTTCTTAGATTTAGTGTGTTTTGCAAGAGGAGACAAAAATGAAGGATTGTTCTTTTAATAAATAAAGGCTAAGAAAGAGTAAGATGGTTCTGTTCCAGGCTTCAGGAAGGTTAACTTATCTGGTTTTTCTCTTCAACATTAAAGACTAGTGTTGGCATGAAAATGAGGTTATAATCTGGAAGCCAAGAAATAATAAATTAGATATTAGACATCAGAGCTGTGAGTTTTAAAGTGAAGTTAAAATATGTAGCAGAGGCAAAATGGCCCTTTTCATTTTTTTGGGGGGGGCAGGAGGGTTAATTGGTGAATTGCATAAAGGACTGGCCTTAATGATTCCCCAAATCATCCCTACTGCCTGTGTGTTACTGAAGGTATGTCTTGACAGCTTGCATATGTCTCCTCTACTATTCTATTTCTCCAAATCTGACCTGCTTCACCTCTTTGGCAAGTTAATTGCCTGAAGTATGTAATTGTAATGTTTTGGGTTTTTTTTTCTTCTATAAAGCAACTTTGAATCAATTACTTTACCTGTTAAAATGTGGGGTTTTCCCCCTCATTTTTCATACTTCTGTCTTTTATGTGTTTCCTACCTGCATCTCATTTTGTACCTTAAGATTTTTTTTTTACCACTGAGTAGTTTACTGATCCATTCTGTGTGTTCATGTTTGTACTCTCCTAACATATCCTTTTAATTTCACTATAAAAAGCTTGAATATCTCACTGTGGTATGAGATAGGTTGTATTATTTGGAGTAGCTTCTACATCTGCATATGATTCTCTGAACTAGGAGTTCTTTGGATACTTTATCTGCTACTTGATCTTGTTGAATATTGTCTTTTAAGATTCATTATTTGTTCTTTTGCTCTCATTAGCACTTTTAACTCCAAGTAATTTAGCATTACTTTCTGTAAATTACCTTTTACTTCTCAGTTCTCTTACTGGAATAGGAATGTGGGGTTTTGCACATTAAAGCAGGAATATGACTGACTTTCAGTATGCAAGTTTTAACATTTACTTGCAGTGTTCTTCCTTACTAGCTAATATGGTGTCTGATATCTTAGAAACCTGAAGTGTAATAGTTCTGTGAGGTGAATGAGGACGATGGAGTCAAATTACTTCTATATTGTTTCATTGCTTATTCTGGTAGATGTTAAGGCTTCTTTATGTAAACACATGTTCTGTTTCTGAAGACTTTGTCTTTTATGTGGAATTCATGTTTTCAGCTTTATCAAAAAGTGCAGGTGTCTAGCTCTGAACAACATAATTTGAAGCTGATTAAATTGAGTAGAAATGTAATGAATAAATGAGACTGAACTTGACTATTGCATTCTGTGCTTGTAATTCCAATCTTACCAACAACCTTCTGTTTGAATAAAAATGTTTAGTTGGAATACTGCCAAATTCAAAAGAAGCTGTTCTAATCCAGATGGTAACTCTTGAGTTGGAAAGATGACTTCAGATTGTTTTTTATTTGTGGGTATTCTTTTTTGAGAGGGACAACAGGGGAAGGCTTTCCTGCTTTATGCTATTGCTGCATAGAAATCTAAAATGATAATCGCAGGTAAAAGTAATTGTTTATAGCAGACAAGCTGGGATTTGGGATTTAAACCTGGTCTTTTTTCTTTGATTAGTGTTTGTAGTCAGCCCAATTTAATATGGAAAATGACCAAAGCAGGTGCATTAATACTTCCTAGTATTGAAGGTAGCACACCATTTGAGGGGAAAAAGGCTAAGAGACCTGATCTTGAATTGAGTAGTGGTTTTGCTTTTCAGCATATATGGTTGCATTACTTCTACCTTGCAAGACAGAGCCTTTTTTTTTCCTAAGTTCCTCTTCATCTGCTGTAGTGACAGTTATGGATACTCCTCCTGCATAGTAAGGTCAGTCCTGGGCAATTTATGCTACTAAGTGTAGGTGTAAAGCAGCCACTGTGTGGTAGGCTTATACTTTACTTCTTTGGAATGATTATTTTGGGGAAGTGGTCAATTCTGTCACTTAATAAATTAAAAAGTGCCAGTAAGAATTTCTTAAAAATAACCATTTTGTTTCAAAGTAGTCTAGTCTTAAAGTGAATTTTTACTTCCCTAGAATTTGTTAGAGAAATCTACTGAGAGAGAAACTCGCCAAGAATATGCTCTTGCCATGATTCAGTGTAAAGTTTTGAAGCAGCTAGAGAATCTGGATCAGCAGAAATATGATGATGAAGACATAAGTGAAGATATCAAATTTCTACTGGACAAGCTTGGTGAGAGTGTGCAGGACCTTAGGTATGCTTTGCAGTGAGAACTTTAAAAAAACCCCAACAATTATATGAACATTGGTAATTTTTTGTTTCTTTTTATGACTAAATAATATACAGAATTATGATATATAAATGCTAGTTGATTAGAGTGTACAGAGATGCTGGTTGTAGATAAAAGTTTCCTATTCTGAGTGTGTATTTACAAGCTGAATAGAAAAATAAATCTTCACTTTTGCCTACGTGATCTTTGATAAATAGTTAAAGGACTTCAGAGAGATGCGATTGAAGTTCCAGTCTACGATGAAGACTACCTGATTAAAATACATTCTGCTGTCCAGATTAACTCAAGTTTTTGCTAGTGGTTACCTAGTTCTTGCTCTTGTGCATACTGTCGATCATGTCAAAGGTTTAATTGGATGAAAGACAAGGACTGGGATCCTTGCTTGAGGAAGTTAAATCCTAGAAAACAGGTGAAACAGCCAGTTAAGTTCCCAAATGCTGTGGTTGTGTGGCTTTTTTTTTTTTCTCTATTTATTTATTTTTCTTCAGGAACTGTGTTTTGGGGTAGATGGAGGGGTATGTTTGAAAACAAATTTTTCTCTTGCCTTTCATGCCTTTCATTATTTTTAAAGTGTTGAACTCTGAGACAGGGCACAGTTCTCATGCTCTGCAGAGAGCACTTTCAAATGTGTCCTAGCAAGTTGTGTTCCATCTTTGTCTTGCTAGGGACAAGCTTGGGCACACAGTTCAAATTCTGTTCATAGAAACTTAGCCAGTATTTCATTTAAGTCTTCTGCGTTGCAGCTCCTTCGATGAGTACAGTTCTGAGCTCAAGTCAGGAAGGCTGGAGTGGAGTCCTGTACACAAGTCTGAGAAGTTTTGGCGGGAGAATGCTGTAAGACTAAATGAGAAGAATTATGAGCTACTCAAGTAAGTTTTCAAGTCTTGAATAACATAATTCTATAATATTTTCTGTTTAACTGAACCTGTATCTAATGTTTTGCATTTCAACATGAGGTAATGTCTAGAATGAAAGCAAGTCAGAACATCTTGTTTTTTTTAGAATATATGGTCCTTACTCATGGCTAGTTTTGTTCAGAAGTAGAATTGTTTATTTGCTTTTACTGGACAAAATGTATGGATGATGATGGAGGGAGTATGTCTAGCTTAACTTGCATACAAATTTGTGCTGTTGACTCTTTTCATGCTTTCACATGAAAAACCAGCTATACTAATTGATGTAATTAAAAAACTTTTTCCATACCTTAGTCTTAGTTTTGTGTTATTGTTGATCTGAGTAATGAACTCCTGTCTTTTGAATGCTTGTGGATTGAAAGTTGTGGTAGTGTTCCGTGGAAAATCTGACTTGCTGCATTTCGTTGCAATCTGATTATTTTGTCTTGAGACTGTGTTTGATATACATAGATTGTTAGATGAAATGAAGCTGAAGCTCGTCTTTCCTTTTGGAGTTAAGGACTTATTTGCTGGCTTCTGAAAGTATGTACTCTGAAGATGTCTAGGCCTTAAGTAGCTTGTAAGAGCTTTCAAATGTTTAACTGCATTGTTATTAACTGATAATACATGTTGTTCTCCTTGTTAAGCATTTGCTAATAAGTGCTAGACCTAACAGAAAGTTGATGGTCTCGAACGGAGAGTTGTTCATGGTTGCACACACCGAAGAATTTAGTGTGCTGCTTTGTTCTCAACTGCTAGGATGCCTTTTAATTTTTAAACAATTCTGTGTAACAGTGTTCTCCATAAAACTTTGCCCTTTTTGTCCTTCTCTTCTGAAAGAGCAAGGTTACTATTATAAGGTGAGGGGAAGAATAGAGCTGGAGAAAGGCTGATAGATAGCAGGCTTGTCATACCCACCTTGCTGTGTCACAAGCAATGTCACCTTACCACTCTCTGAATCAATAGTGTGAGATCCTGAGTGCAGGAGCTGGGAAAAGCATTCAAGCAAGACTGGGGTCTGTTGTATAACAAAAGCAGCATTATCTGTGGGCCTTGTGTAGACATTATACTTGTGTCCCACCCCTGTTCCAGTCTATAAATATTTATATGTTTGGTAAGTACAGCTGATCTTGAACTCAAACCTGCTCATCTTGAAACATCTGTATGAAAAAATGAGATACTTTGTAAACCTTAGTTACAGGTATTTGTAGATATGGCTCACTAAACTCAATCTAGTGAATGCTTTGATTCTGTTAACCAGGACAGGATCTCCATTGTTTTAAGTGCAGCTGCATATTTGGAAAAAGTTCTATCCTAGCTTTGCTGTTTAAGTGGCTTGTAAAGTATGTTTATGGTTACAGGCTTTGTTATTTTAGGTTTAAACCCAAAGCAAAACCCCAAACCAAAACCTGGGACTCAGTTGTTTCAAATCCTTTCCTAGAATCCTGACAAAACTTCTGGAGGTTTCTGACGACCCACAAGTGCTGGCTGTAGCTGCTCATGATGTGGGAGAATATGTACGACACTATCCCCGTGGGAAACGGTAAGAAAAATGCCAATATGTTGTTACTTAAGAGAGTAGCTAGAGTATATCCTTTGTCTGTGTCTTTTTTGCATATTTATATTAAAATATGCTACATAAGGATTGCAGGTTGTGTTTAAGTTTAATTCACCAGCAAGGTGAGAAAATACAAACTAAATCTTTGGCTTAGTGTATTTCAGTGTCTCTTAACAGTGAAGGGAACCTATGTCTAAAGAAGTCTCAAGTGAACTTCTTTTAGTCTAAAGCAAGTTAAGTTCTTTTAGTCTAAAGCAAAAGACATGAACCAGAAGAAATTAGAAGACCTACCAAGAATTTAAGCAACACATCATTCTTACCTTCTATTATGGCTATTGGTCTACAATTATTAGACTTACAGTAGGGATGGACTATTTCAACAATGAAGTCTGTTTTTGAATTAAGACTACTGATACAAATTCTTTTCTCAGAAACAATTGCTATTGTATTTTCAGTGATGTTAGGACAGATTCAGTTATCACTCTTCTATTTTACCATGTTTTCTTTTAGCTACACAAATACACATTTAGATGAAAGTGTTAATGTTTATTGTCAATCTGAATTCCTGTCAAAATACACACAGACATTTCTGCATTTTCTTGCTTTGTTTGTGGGATTTTTTTTTTGTTTTTTTGTTTTTTAAACCTGGGAGCAAAGATGTTTGCTGAATAATTGCATCTCTAAGGTAAATAGAGACCACTGAAGCGGAAAAGGGCCTTTGGATTTTGCAGGAATCGTGCTTATCAGTCACCCAAAGGGACATGTGACTTAATTTTTGCAGCAAAGTAGTGATCTGTGTCTGCTTTCTGCATATGGTTTAATGGGTAAGATGAGAATGGTCTCCTAGGCATGTTGGGAATTTCATGAATGCTTCAGTCTGCTATCCTGACAGTAGTAGAAACATGAACAACAAACTGAAACTTCACACTGTGTATATGCTAGAAACACTTATTCACTCTAGAAAAACTCACAACCTTTGTAGTCTTATAAGCAACTTGACCTGAAGATATTTTTTAAATATTGGAACAAATTAACTGGTTTTTGCTAATTAGCTCCTGCGTCTTCCAGAAGAGATTTATGACAACTGCTATTTGGAGGGGAAACAAGATATTCTTCAGTAAGGTGGAAACTTGCACTGCTGCCTGCAAGTGGCAAAGCTAAAGGAGCTTTGCCGCTGGATGCTCCTGCTTGGAGCTGCTCTTTGTCTGAAACCATTTTATTGGTGATTTGCCATAATCTTTAAACAGTTTGCACGCATCTAGCCAAACGTAGCATAATGCTTGGGCTAGTTTGGCCATGCAGTCGCTGGACCAAAGCGGTAAAGTCAGATGAGTAGATGAACAGGACCTGCATCTCTGTAGTTGGGAAAAAGTACTGCTGGAGGGACCACAGCTCTGCTCAAGTGTCAGGCTGTTAAACCTATTCAAAAGTGCATCAACCTTCAAAAGCAGTGGTCACTAGCAAATAAGAAGTGTTACAGATACTATTCTAACCTACATTCTTTTATCATATTCTTATACTTCAGCTGCTTTCTACTTACAGACTTGGCTTATTTAACTTTCTGTTCTGATGGACAAACTAAAATGCCTCAATCTCTTTCTTTTAAAGAATTTCCTTTGTAATCCAGTGTATTCTTACTAAGCATGACTTCACCAATTTTAGGACTAAAAGCTTAGAATACCTGCGGACCATATGTCAGTTCCTACATCCATTTCTTACCGTGATGTATAGTTTACTTCTCCCACGTCTGGCTGACATTTCACACTCTCATTGCATGACTCACTTTGATAGTGGAAGCTCTTCACTTGGTTTAGAAGAATAACAGAATTCAAATGTCTTAAATAATTTTTTCTTTTAAGTGTTTATCCTTAACTCTTAACTGGATTGTCCTTCAGCCTTCGAAGGTTGCAGAGGTGAATTCGAACCTAAAACTTCTTGAGTTTACCTGCTGCACACCGTGGAGACCTAGAGTTACAGTTCCGGCTAACCTTTCCCTTTGTCTGACAAAAGAAACTGTTTGTTAAACTTAAGTACTACTTTTTTGCTTGGCTGTTCTCTAATAGTGTCAGTTTAAATTATTTTAACTTGCCTTTAAAATTGCGCATTGAGGACCAGGTTCTCAAGGCAATAGCACTGTGGACTTCTAATGAGGCTCAGCCACACGTGTGTTTTCTGACGGTGTAACAGCAGAGATGAAGTGTGGCATTGGTGTTTCCTGTCACTGAAAATAAATACAGGCTAAACATCAGCCTCCAGTATAACTTCCATGTGGCCCAAGAGCTACTGCTATGCAAGATAAACACTTTCAGTCACTTGAATGCTTTGAACATGGGTTTTATGTTTTGCATGTACAAGAGATTGACTCCAAAATGGAGCCATTCCATTGCTTAGCTTGTGATTCAGAAACAGCTTAACTGCATTCCCTTTTTCGCCTTGGTCTGCTTTTAGACATGTAGTGTGGATTTCATATAAGTATTTTCTGCTATAATGGTCTAAACTATTTTCATTTGTCATCATCTTCTGTTTCCTTTTTCTCCCTTTAAATGGGCCATGTTAAAACCTGGCTCTTCAGCATCCAGAAACTTGTTTGAATTGCCACTGTTTTGGCTTAGTGCACTGTTATTATGGGGAATTGCAGAAGTTGTGCACGAATCATAACTGGCTCATTGGGCTGTATTACTGTTGCAAAGTAAGCAGAAGCTGAGGAGAGGGAAAATAGAGCTAATAGTAGTGTTTTGGGCAGGTTTGGAACTTGAAGGAATGGGGTTAACTGTGAACCTTTCTCACAGTTGCTTACCTGTGGGTATAAAACACATGTCTGGGAAGGGATTTGTACCAGTAGGCAGTGTTATGCAAGAATGCTGTTCTCTGGCTCCTCATATCCTCAGCCATAATTTCAGTGAGGTACTGTCATCTGAAATACTCTATTACCATTTGTGATTATAGGCTTTTAACTTTTCGTTTTGATCATTGTGTGTTCCTAGTGTAAGGAAGCTTTTGAGTTTAATGCATTTTTTTTTTACCTCCTTTCAATTCCTGAGAATTCAGTGTTTAAGTCAGTCTTGCAATGTGGAAAAAATTCTTGTTTTTGTTTCATAGTCTTGTCTTTGTGCAGTGGTTTTATATTTAACTCATTAAAAATGTGAGGCAGCCTAAGGCAGGCATAAACGGGTTTTTGAGTCTGTTACATTACTAATAATTTCTTGAATTCTTAGCAATGATTTTCCAGCTTAAAACAATTGCACTTCTCTTAATGCATTCCTGTTGTGTGCAACATCCTTATATGTTTTGATATTTCTGGGAAATAATATTCCCTGTGTTCTCCAGGATGGTTTTGACTGAGTAATAAAGTGAAATGGGAAATTCTCTTTTCATCTCCATGCTACGTTTTTATACTTGTTATGCAGTTTGCAAAAATGTGTTGAACAGTAATAAAAGCAGATAGCTAATGCAACGTTAGAATGGCAGGGTAACACCAGGTTAATAGTAATGTAAATGATAGCCTCTTCACAGGATATCTTCACAGGATATTGTGTTTAACTGCTCAGTGATCTGTGAGAGAACTGATGTGAAAAACCATATGCTAGTCAGTGAGTAATCAGTTCATATATTCCTTGCAAATTCTCTCCAACCTTTCTTTGTTGTGACAGACCAAAATGCTGCATGTAGAGTGTCATCTGGATGGTGATACTTTTTCAGGTTTTAAGTGTGTTGCTTTCCATATTTTTTTTTTAAGAGATGATATATTAATGACGTGATAAAAGGTTTCATCAGTATTTTGTGTGGGATTTGCTATAGCTATTAAAAGTTATGGCTGACTACTGTGGTAAAGTTTGTAGTGAAAGATGCAGCTCAAGCATGTGATTTTTCTGGAAATGGTACCTTAGCAGCCAGTTCTGCATCTTGTGCAGGAATAGCTGTGGCTCTAATACAGTTTGAATGTCAAAAAGCACTGTGAGGTCTACCTGGTGGGTGGTTTGATAGGTGTTGGTGTGTTGATAAGCATTTTTTCTGGATTAGGCAGTGCTGGACTGGATTGGGGTTTTAGCCTTGCAAAAAATGGAGTGATGTGGTTATCATCAATTTATGGAGGGGAGGGCACTACCTCCTCCTAAATTATCATTCATAGTGCAGTACCCTGCCAACTGTCTCAAGCCAAGCTGGGTAAATAACCCACTGTGAAAAGGGCTTCTTCCTTGATCATTTATTTCAAAATTTATGGAAGTAGGTAGTGGGTAGCAAAGAGGAGTCCAATACAAATGCTTTCTGATGCTGTGAATTCTTAAAACAAAAAATAATTCATAGGTAGTATAAGAGATCTGCATTGGTAATGTGTCAAATAAGATGTGTATGTTAGGAAATAAACACTTTAACAAAAGAATTATTATGTGACTTAAACTTAACCCCTTAATGCCTTGAACATGAGGTGGTTGGGTAGGATAGCTACCCAGAAGCTGAAGTAACGTCAGTAAAACTGCTCCCCTCCTCTCTTTCAGAGTGATTGAACAACTTGGTGGTAAGCAGTTGGTAATGAACCACATGCATCATGAAGACCAGCAAGTTCGTTATAATGCACTACTGGCTGTGCAGAAGCTGATGGTTCACAACTGGTATGTGAAGATTACTTACCATATTACCAACAGTGAGAAATATTTGGTGTGGGGAGAGGATTCAAGACAATAGATTTCTTTAAGGGGGAATAACATTTTATGTGGTAGGACTGCACTTTTAAATGATAGAGCATATGATGCTGATGTGGAAGATCTTAGCTAGTTTTGCTGTGTATTTTGGTTGCAGTTTGAGTAGCTTCTCCTTGCATGATTGTCACATGAGTAATTCACTCTCTATTTCAACTTATCTGAACTGCTTAATGTTCAGCAAGAGCTGTAATTTAGGCTTGCGCTTGTTCAAGTACTTAATTGACAGTTGCTTTGCAAAATGCATGCCTGACCACTCTTTTGCATTGTTCTTTGCTCTAGTCCTTTTCCCCCACTCTACACTGTTCTTTTTCTGTTGCCATTTTAAGGGGTGCAGGTACAATTTTTCTTGAACTCCTGGGGTAGCAGAAGCTTATGGTCTGGTTGGCTACATGAAGTTGAAAATCATTTGTTGGCATCTCTTTCATCAGTTCTAGAGAATAGTATTTGAAATGAGGTTTTTCTTTCATTGTTTCTTGACTAGTTCTCTAATAAAGCTCCAAAACCCCAAGTTCTGGTGTGTTCTGCACAGAACTTGCTGGTGGGTGGTGCTGCCTTTCCACAGAGCACAGGACCTTTATAGTGAAGAATTGAAGGACTGAAGTTCTGAAAAACTCCAGTGTTTGTGAAGTAACTTTAACTTGCCAAATTAGTTATGCTAAGCTTAAAACATGGAGAGTTACAAATATTAATTAGGATTTCTTAATCTGATTATTAATTATGATTTCACCAAAGATGACATTTTCATTTGGCATTACCTTAGAGAGATAAAATGTAACAGTACATCTGAGTATATTGAAACATAGATGTTGAGATAAAAACAACTAATTTGATTTTGAATTTAAACGACCTTTTATTTCTGGAGAGCTTGGTGCTTGGAAGTACCTACAACTTCTGTCAGCTTTCTCACTTCTGGCACAATATGATCTTTTTAAAAGGCTGAGTAGTGATGATGCTAACAGTGTGAAAGTGGTAGGGAACAAGGTTTATCAAGCACATTCTGGCTATTCAAGGTGGGCTAGCAAGGCTGACAAAAAGCTCCTGTCCACTCTCCCTGCAGCGTATCTTCTATAAAAGAAAGCTAGTTTTCCCTCCTTTTCTTCTGAAGAATATGTTTTTTTAACTCTCATGCGTGTTACATTAATTTTATTCTGCTTCCTCCCTCTCTCGTACTGTGGGAACCTTCTACAGCAGAGAAACACACATTTAAATAACCTACTATATCAAATTCAGAGTGAATATTCTCCACCTGTAAGGACAGCTTTAGTTAAAAATACTGAATTTGAGTGTGTGAAGATGGAGACACAATGTGTGGCTGAGTGCAACCTAATTTTGGGTCATTATTGAATGTTACACTCCAATCTGCTTCTTAGTTTATTGATACGCTTATTTCTCACTACACTATTCTCATATTTGAATCACTGAGTATTATAAACCAACAATAGCTAAATAGAGATTACAGTGTTGAAGGCTTAGTTACTGAATTTACCTTCTGCAGGGGGGACAGGTCTTATTTCATGTGAGTCCTGATGTCTTGAAAATCTGGTAATAGAAATACAAAACTCTGGTCTTTCTCCAGCACAAATCTCACTGGCAGTAAGTTTTTCTGGATGCCTAACCTGGCTTTTGCTCATTTTCAAGTTAAGCATACTAATTTAAAAAAAATCACATCGGTACTTCCAGATTTGTCTTGATTTTTTTAATGGCACGAACATTTCTCTGGGTGCTTTTCACAGTTTGTGAACCTTTAGACTTGAGACTGAGAGAAGAGATTACAATTACATCTAGTTTCAGACCTTCAGAAATGTCAACAGAAAGGATCTGTTCAAGCGCCATTTTCAGATTCATATTGTCATCTCTGTAGGGAATATGTTCTTGTTTAATTCTTATTGCATCAAGCCTCTGGGACATTTGATTCATATTCGACAAAGCGTGTTCCCCTTGGAGTGGACATCAGATAGCTTGAGCTAAGGAAATGACACATTGTTTGTATGTGGGAAGCTAGATCTGTCTTTGTATACATCTGGCTTTTGATGTGTGTCAGGACCTCCTCTTCTGTTTCATAGCTTGTGTGGAGAGAAGAGAGAGCAGAGTCTGCTGCACAGCGCAGTTCAAGTGCCTACTTATTTAGCTTTGCGTTGTCATAAGATGGATTACTCAGCAACTTAAGGTTTTGCTTATCTTGCTCTTCAGAACTGGGAAACAATAAGCCTTTTTCCCCTTGCTTCCACGTGTGTTGGAATTCAGTTAGTTCATTCAGAGCAATTGTTTTTTTATCTTGAATTTAATCAGCATGGAACAACTCTGCATTACTATTTGTGACACGAACCTGGCTGCCTCTGTCATGCGTTTCCTAGCTCTGAAGGTTAACCAAGGGAAGGATTAGAAAATGCTTGCTCTGCCAGGCTGAAGCTTTGGAGCTTAGAGCAGCAAAATAAGGAAAACTTTTGGTACCTGAACCAAGTGTCATGGGGCAGCTAAAATGGCATTCTGTTTAAAACTCAGCTGTATCATTAGACTGCTAATAGCTCAACTTGAAGATGATTAACTCCTAAGTAATTTGAATAGTTAGGTACAGGCTGCTCAACTTGCTTTTCCTTAAGAGTTTTCAAGTCAGGGCTAAATGGGGTGAAATCAGGCATTCTGTTAAATGGTGAAGCTGGGTTGGCAAAAGCAGTAACTGCTGTCAGCTTTTCAGATGAGGTAAGTTCAGGTGAAATATTCTAGTTACACTTGCATGTTAAATGATCATGCACTTGATGAAGCAGGGAGCAAAGCTATCTTTGTAGCCTCATTTAATGTCTTTAAATGGTAATTAATCCTGTTGTTTAATCTCAATTGCACTGTGTTAGTCGTGGCACCCTATGCTGATGGTAAAAACCTGTTATTGGCAGATGGAGGAGTTTAGCATGGCAGTGATGGTGCAGATTTTTTGTGTTCAGTTCGTGCTTTGACTGTGTATGAGAAACATCTCCTTTATTCCTTGCCTTTGCTGGTGTTTGGCGGCAATACCTAACTTGACTAGGAACTAGTCAAGTTAGGAACTAGTATCAGGAACTAGTTTAGTATTAGGAACTAGTTTTGGGAACCTAGTGCTGGTTGGAACAATGTTTTTAATGATGTGGACTTTAAAAGAATCAAATTATAAACTAGCAACATTTACATATATCACTTCAAAGAAACCCAATATGTGAATCTATACAGATGAAGCACATGCCTTTCACATGCTTCATGGCACAACATTTTACTGAACTGAAGGGATGGGATGCTGTGACTCAAAGCACTTATAATTAGAAGCCCAAGTTCCTTCTGTGGGCTATGGAGAGCAGCACATTGTTTTTCAGGGTAATGCAAAGCAGTTTCAGTGCCTGAAGTAGATCAGTGGAAATAATCTCCTGTCTTTAAGATTTGTGAACGTATAGTCTCCTGGCTTCATTCTTAAGTTGTTAATTCCATCCTTCTATTACTTCACTAAAATAAGAGCTAGATGAAGAGCTAGGTGAATTCTAGATGTTCTGCATTGAATGAACTAATTTAAATAAGCTAATGAAATAACTTATTTTTGACCTTACTGGCCATCTAGAACATAGTGCATTAGTTCGGACCCTTTGCTTGTCTTTTAGCCAAGTTAGGCCCAGAAAAAGTTTGCTCATGACTCATGTAGTAAGTGCAGCATATTATTTTAGTCTTGCTCTGTCAGTAGCAGTGCTGTTGGGAGGTAGAGACCAGGGATCAGAAAAAAGAGAATTGTTACAGTATCCAGCCTAGCTAACATGTGCAGAGGTGGATCGTGCGTGCTCTTTGTTCTTGCGAATGTAAAGTAAAACACAGTGGCTTTACCCCTATAGCTCAGATGAGCTGTTTGTACTCATTTTTGGTTCCTACTACACAAAAAAGATGTGGACAGGCTGGAAAGGGCCCAGAGAAGAGCCACAAAGATGATCAAAGGGCTGGGAAGCCATGTGAGGAAACGCTGCGAGAAAACTGCGTCTGTTCAGCCTTGAGAAAAGGCGGCTCAAGGGGAGACCTTATCAACGTGTTCCACTTCTTAAAGGGTGGTACAAAGAAAAGATGAGGTAATGGGCACAAGTTTCCCTAGGGAGATTCCGACAGGGCACAAAAGGAAAGTTTTTCACAGTGAGAACAATCAGCTGTTGGAATAATCTCCCAAGGGAAGTGGTGGATTCCCCAACACTGGACAAGATTTGGCTGGACACGGTGCTGGTTCATCTAGTCTAGGTCATGCTTTGCATAGAAAGGTTGGACCAGATGATCAGATGACCAAATGAGGTCCCTTCTATTCTGGTGTTCTATAATTCTGTGAAATGATCTTCAGTATTCATACAAATGCTACCTAAACTAGAGTGGATCTGATTAGAAACTTATTTGTTTTTCCTCTGGCTGAGTCAGGGTAATGGCAGAACTCGCATCATCTTTCAGCAGTTGCTCCCATTGACTAAAATACTGGCCTGTGTTACCCTATCTTTCTGCTTATGCCATTACCTCTGGGCTCAGGTGTGATGCCTCATCTTCCCAGGGTCCTTTCACCTGTGCAGGCTCTAAACTATAAATGTTCTCTAAACAGGCAGACTTTTGGAAACTGCTATTCAATGAATTGATACCTACATGGAGAGTATGAGTATGTTAACAGATGATAAAAATGGCAGTCAGGATGTGTCATTGGTGCATGATCAAGTATGGTATTGGAAGTAAAATTAATAAATGGCATACTGAATGAAGCAACAAATTAAGATAAGCTTTGAATATGCAACAGATTCGTGTATGATTTTCAGAGTGCACATCCCAGACAAAATTACTTGCTTTCCATCCTTTAAAGTGTCTAGTTGCATAGAGAGACATTAAAAAAACTGAAACTGCCTAGGATTTGCAGTATGCTATATTTAGAAGCTGTTGTTCTATAGGTTTAGCATTGAATATTCAGCATTTGTTACTATTCTTTGGCATAAGCTTTGTTTTCCAAAGCCCATGTGTCTCTTAAAATAGCTTCTGTACCATGCTTGCTTTTAGTAGAGAGAAGTGCAAGGTGTAATGATAGTTAACTGGCAGCTTTGAAATTTGTCCTTTTCTCCCTCCCCACTCCTTTTTTTTTCCCTATCCCAACACTCAGATGTGTAATGCTTAGTACAGTAGGCTTAAATCTAGGGAACAATGCCTACAAGATAACGCAATCTGCTGTACTTATTTATCCTATTTCTTTAGCCTTCATCATTAACTCAATTCCTTTTTAGTACATAACAGAAATAACTGACAAGTTTAAGAAGATAGTGTGTCCCTGATAAAAATTAATATTTTTAGGAGGACAGTTCCTAGCTAGAATGAGACAAATGATACAAAAATCCAATTAGTGATAGGCATACTTGATATATAGTATGAGTGTTTATCTTTTTATTTGAACATAAATATGTACTCTTGTAAAGTTTCTTTCCATGCAGGTAGGGACTGGTCTGTCTTCTCAACAAATCCAGGTTGTTAGACTCCTAGTGGAAATGCAATGTAAAGATGGCAAGACTGTTCCATCTGTTCAAACATTCCATCTGCTGCCTGTCTTATGACATTGCTTATTTGTCATATTTTTTATTTGTCTCTAACAGTGTATGTTGGCAGTGTTTTTTGAGTGGCTTGAGTCGTGTGGCAGACTTTTTGTTGTAGCTTTATTACACTTCTGTACCCCTGCATGAGAGATAGAATTTCTTCAGAACTGGCTTTTCAATTTAATTTTTGAATGAAATTTGAAAGGAGGGACTCTAGGTTTGTGTTTAGGTAGAGAAAAATAAAATTAATATTTTTATATTGATTTATATTGATTTATATTGATTTCTTTGTCAAAGGAAAGCATTCTGCCTCTTAGGAACCTTAGACTGCTAAAACAAGCTAGAAATTCCAGATGTGCAAGACTGTCAAATATTTTTTAATAACTTGGTTCTTTAACAGATTGGAAGCAAGATTTAAAATAAATGTTGTTTGAAAAGAGAGAATGTGACAGTTTCATCCTTCCTTTCTTCTATGCTTCATCCCCTTTTCTTCCCTTGCCTGCTAAAAAGAATAATTTTCAGTTCTTTAAAGGACAGGTAAATCTAACTGCACTGGAATTCTGAGTATAACACTAAAAGTAGTAGTACTAAAACAGCAAGGCTTGTTCCCTTTAGCACGTGGCCTCTAGAAATCTGCTGTATGCACCATAAAACTTTCCTGTCTGTCAGAGATTAATTGTTGTTGACAACGGTCCTTAGTATGAATTTTAAAGTAGGGTCTTGTGTCAGTTTGCAATTACCTCCTTATTCCATACTCACTGAATCCGGTGGCTTGTGTGTTGGATGAGTTCCTTATGCCTTTACCTAAATGACCTTTAAGCATTTGTTGCAATTACCGTGACACACACGTATATCTCAGCTTGAGGGAGTCAGCATTTCTCCTATGCCAACACACCCAATTAAATGGAATGAAACAACAAACTGGAATAAGGATTTGAGATGCAACAACTTCATGTATTAATCTCTAAGTTTCCTTTTCCTCTTGGAGGAAGCACTTTGGAAACTGCAGAAAAAGTGCGTTTTAAGATAGGCCCGAAAAAGGGTAAATTGCTGGTGTGGAAATCTCACTTGATTATTCTAATATAAATGGAAAGATTAATTTGCAAATGGAAATTATTTGCACCTCACCATCAGACTTACGAATAACTGAGAAAGTGAGAAAATGTGGTGTTTTAAGTTTTGTTGTTCTGAGCGTTAGTTGAGAAATGGAGGTTTGTGTAGTTACTCTCAAAGTGATGTCCTATGCTAGCATGTTTTGACTTTCCTGCAGTGCTCTTGTAAATTTATGCTGAATCAATTGTTTCATGTTTGAATGCAGTTAACTGTAAATATAAGCTTGTCTGGACCAGCTTCATCTGCTTTATAATAAGGATGATTTCCTGTTCCAGTGTGAGGAAAACAGCCAAAATGGAACTTTTTGTTTCAAAGAGAACTTGGGCCTTTGCTCAATGAACTTGCCATCTTGACTATTAATGCTGGAGGATGAATTGCCACCTTGTTCTGTGTTGCATGGTTTCTAGTACAGATTCCAAGTTAGTGCTACTAGAAACTGTTGCAAGGTGCCTTAAAAATATCCATGGAGCTCACATCTACAATCCCAGCAAGGGTCAGTATACCAAAATGATGTGCTTAATTCTAAGTCTATTTATGTGGGAGAGCACAGACTTTTCCAGATGCCTGTTGACTTAAGGGAGCATCATTAAGCATGTGGTAAGTTTCCTTCCCTTTCTTGGAAAGCAGTTAAGAGATAAAGCATTATATGTAAACATGCTCAATATTACTGGTATATAGAATTTCATTTCTCTTCGTCACCTTAAATGATTTAAAAGAAAAATGAGCCTTACATAATGGCTGGAGAGCTGGTGTTTTTGTATTGAGAAAATGTTTACTGCTTCTGACTGGCTTTTGAAGTATTATATACAATAATACAATGCCTACGCAAGGTAAAAGGCAGCTTTCTAGTGGAGGGAATTGGTGACTGAATTTGCTGTTGGCCAGGACAGTATTTTGCTCTTTTTCCACAAATTTGTATGTGAATTTTGTACATCTTGTAGACTGCAATCTGAGTGACATTCTGTAGATCTGCTTGGCCTGGTTAGAAGTGAAAAATAGTATTACTGGTAAGATTGTGTGTTGCAAGACAATAGGTATGTAGGCCCCAAAGCTCAGCTATGTCAAAGTTAGCAGGATATGTTTTGTCTTAGTCTATAATATGAGCTGATCAGACTTGCATGAATCTCTGCCAGTAGTGGCCATGCTCGTATGTTGTGTACTTTTTTTGTACTGTTGTGTGCTTGCATTCTTAAAGGTAGTTTAAATTTTGTTGGGTAAACATGAATTCTAAACCCCATTTTTTTTTCTCTTAAATTTTAATTAAGTAACAGTGCAGGATCAATAAAATCTTAGATGCTTGATTTGTAGTACATGGTGATGGACACCTATGTCCAACTGATGTGTGAAGATTGAAGCTTACAGTGCTATTTAACCTCCTGATGTGATGAAATACCAGTATGTAAAAAAATATTCTTGAATCTTCTTGCCCTTTTAATATGTATTTTAACAGAGGGAGAACAGGGGCCTGCTGAAGCTAATCTCGGTAGCTTGAGTTTTAGTGGAAGATGAGAGACAGGAATGACCAGAGGCCTGGCAGAATAACCTGTCAGTCTGCTCTCCTAAGGCTGCACATGAAGCTTTCTTGTTGAGGAGCTGTCTAAATCCCTCCTATCAAGTCTCTTACCAATCCCTCTCATCATCTGCCATAGACCATGCAAGAGCTTGTCCTAGGTTAACCAATGATACTTGATTTGAAATGATAAGCAAGTAGAAGATTAACTGGGACTTGCAGCAGCAGATGAGGCAAGGTTTGTGCATTTCAGTGGCCCTTGGTGGTGACTATAGAAGTGATGGGGTAGGAACAGGACAGGGCTTTCACCTGGGTTTGTAGCATGACCATGTAGAGTAGTAACTGCAGATACTTATTCTGGATGGGGAGATGAGACAAAAGCTTTTCTTTGCCCCTGGACTTAAACCTCACACCTGCAAATGAATGACTGAAATGGTTTTGTAGGGAAGATAGTGTAGTGTGATATCTAATGTATGACCTTAGTGACGTAACGGGTATATTCAACTTCTGTATTCACACACAGAATATGTGACTGCGCTGCCTTCTCAGAGATTTTTGCTGAATACACTGCTTTATGATTGGATTTTAGTAAGCCTTGAGCATACATCTGAACTAGTGCAAGCTATGCAATAGTTGTACTGTTATGGATTGCTTCCTTGCTTGATTTTCCTACTTCTGAGTAATTGCATAAGAAATTCACATTCAAAATGGTTCATGTGCGCTTTATAAATAACTAACTTTGCAGGCTTTTGATGCTGTTTGCAGAGCCGGGTATGTAGAAAGTGTCCGTTGCTTTGAAGGCTGGATGTCAGAGAAGAATTACTAGAATCAGTACGTGCGTATAGGCATAAAACAAAGTAAAAAAGAACACTGAGGGAGCAAAAGGAGGTTTGGAAACCCTTCCATAGTTGCTGGCTGTGTTTTTGGGTGGCGGTCAAATTTTGTTTAATTTGGTGGTACAACTTTGAGTCCTGCAAAAACCACAAGAGAGCAGCTCATTTCCTTCTTTGCTGTCATGAGTCTCTACTTTGGGTGTTGTAACCTTCCTAATATGATCAAGAGTCATATCTGTTGAGTGCAGCCTAGTCATTAAAATACTGTGATCCTGCTGCAACGCCTGATAAAGCTGTGAAGGAAGGTGCTAAATCATAACATATGCTCAGCATCCAAATTATGTGTTATTTTCTTTGCTAGTGGAGTTTGAAGTTAACATTATAGGAATTTTGATTTTCTGGATACCTAACTTTAAAACTGAGAAAAGTGATGTTGGGTGATACAGTTGTGATCCTAAACTTCATTGTGTGATAGGAATTGTAACGCCTAGGGAATAGCCATTCAACAGGACACTAAAATGAAAACTAGTCTTTGAAATGTGCAGTAAGAGCTAATATTTTTAACTTTTTAAAATAAAGCATAAGTGCATACTCCTGAGTTACCTTTTGGGTTCCTTTTAAGACTTCATCCTAAATATAATTTCTCTGAACTGCTTCTAATGTTTAATCTGTGTAGGTTGAAATACCTGTGTAGTGAGAAAAACTGTGGGTGCTAAGTATACAATCAGCAATGGAAAAAAATGTGCATGCTTCACAGGTCCTGAAACCTTTCTTTCTGCTGGTACAATGGTACAATTATTGAAGTGTATTTTCTGTAACAAGCAATAACCCAGACACCACTAAATACCACTTTCAGCTTCTTTGTGGTTCTGTGAAATGTTGAGGTGCTTTCATAAGAGACAGTGAAAGATGGGAGCATTCATGAGAATTATGCAGTATTTTCCAGAGAATTTAGATATTTTTGCTCAAGGCAAATGCTGAGAATTGGGGGGGGGGGGTATTTGTTCCAGTGTTGAGAGGACAGGTATAAAATAAGTGACAAAATAAGCACTTCAATATACAGATGAGGAAATTGTTGGTACACAGTGGGCCTGGCTCAAATATCTCTTCTTTTTTCTAACTCAAGCATACAGTTCTTTAGTCAGTGTCTATTTTGCTAGCCTGCTGATTAAATTGCCAGTATGTCCATCAGTATGACTTGTGCTCATGCAGCTGGGTTATGGGAAGAGAGCCTTTGCCACAGCTTCTAACATGTACATTAAGCAAGCAAAATCTGTGGGCTTCATGGGTGTTCTGTCACAATTGCCAGGGCT